>NC_142076.1:942142-1099166 GCF_059756535.1 Pantherophis guttatus
TATCAGGTAGGGCTACTTGCAATATGTTGTGGGGGGGGGGGAGAACTTTCCAAACTCCCTTTGCAGCTTGTTGTGGGAACGTGTTGCAAAGGTTTGAACCAGTCCTAAGAAAATTAAAGGCATCTGCAAATGCAACTGAAAGGCAGCAGATGGTTTTCGGATGTTGAGCTATGGATGGCAGCACTGGCAGCTTGCAAGGGTGCATTGCGGGGGTTGCTTCTCACTGGCTTTTGGCTTGGCCAGGCAGAGGAGCCCATTTGAGGGCCCAAATTCCTCGTCCATGGGGCCGGGTTCAGAACTTTGTCTTCAAGGCAGAAATGGAAGAGTTGGGAGGATGGTTCACACAGTGCCAGACCATTGGTCAGCATCCTCCCCAGATGCTGAGTTGTGTGAAGTAGCTTTAGGATACCAAGCCATGCTGTGGACGGGGTCTGTCCCTGAACGTTTTCCCTGCAGTGGAGAGAACGGATGGGGTTGCCCCGAGCTTATAGGGCTTGATGTTTTTTCTGGGAACTGAACTGGAGAAGCTTCTTGAACAAGAAGCAAAATGTCTTCAAGGAAAACAAAGCTCTTTTGTGGGGTGGTTTATTAAGGCCCGAACCCCAGGAAAAGACCCAGCTGCTTGATGGAGTCCTCCCTTTCTACCCTGGAGAACTTTTTGGCAGCTGGAAGATCTTCCTGGCCCTCGTCAAGGGATAACTAGGAACCGCAGATGTAGAGCAACGTGTGAATCTAAGAACTGCAATTGATTTAACCAGCCTCAAGCGTCTCCCTTCCTCTTTGGCACTTGGGGCCAGACTGACCTCCCCTGAGAAGCTCCCTTTCGCCACTTTCCCAGCCAAAGGAAAAACCACCACAGTTGCTGCCCTGCGTTTTGAATATCAGCTGAAAGGGACTGTATTTCTGCTCTCCTATAAATGCTGTTCAGGAGATTTTTTTTTTCCTATTTAGCAAAATCCCATTTTTTTAAATTTTTTTTTACAAATCTTTTATGCTTAATCCCATATCCAAAATTCTCTTATTTGACAATTTATTATATCCCTTGTATTATTCTCATTTACCAGTTATTTAAAGCAAAATCCCATTCTTTTTGAGGGTCTTTCTGATGCTTTCTTCTTCTCCCTTCGCCCACCTGTCCTTCCCCAGGTTGTGCAGCGCATCAAAGCAATTGAAACCGAGACCCAGTTGCTGGTGGTGGACAAAGAGTCTGATGAGCACTTCCGGAGTCGACACCTGACGTGCTCTGAGGAGGCGGGGCGGCTGGTCATGGTGGCAAACCCTGAAGCGCCACTAACCAAAGGGCCCAATTCCAGCAACGGAGACTCCTGGAAGGCTCCAGCCGAGCTGAGCAGCAGGAGCCTGAAAAGGCACAAGCACAGTTTAGATTCGGAGAGTGGGAAGAAGGTAAGGCTGTCTGGCTGTTCCCGGAGATGGAGGGGAAGTGCAGCGGTAAAGGTTTCCTCTGTCACTGTCTGCAGAGCTTAGCGGGAGTGGAGGTGAGGCCCCGGGGCCCTGAAGTGCCAGCCCTGGAGCCCCTCAGAAGAGGCCTGTCTTCTCCATCTTGGATGCTACCAGGTGCATCTGCGGAGGGACCCCAAAGGCTGGGCGGGGCCCTCCGTGGCCTGATCTAGCCTCGGGGTGGTCCAAGGTTCTTTATACCATTCCTTGCAAGTCACCTTGTCTCTCCCCCAGATCAATATTTGGGTTGCAACCCCTTTCCGAACACTGAACCTGCATGTTGCTGGGCTGGCCTTTCCTTGTTGGACCATCTGACATTGGAGGAACCCGGCAGTGGTGAAAGATCTAAATACCAGTTTTTGTTCCTGGCAGCGTCTCATTTCTCCAAATCTGTCAAATTCCGGTTTTTTGAGTTAGTCAATTTTGTGAATGTATCAGGTTTGCTTTGTTGAACTTGAGAAATCTTTTTTAAAGTCTCCATTCCAAATGACATGTGAGCTGATTTCTCCAAACAAATGTTGCTGGCAGTTTTGCCTAATATTATCTGTTTTTTTTTCAAACATTTCTGGACCTTTGTTTCATAATTAGGAGTGAGTTTTCTCTGATTGCATTTTTTAACAGTGTGCAAACTGTTGCTGGGTTTAGAAAAGCAGGCGTTTTGAATAGCAGCTCAGCTGATGCAGAGTCACTTTGTTTTGCCTTCCAGGGTGAATTCAAACCGTTCCCCTCCCTTGCCTCAATTTCTCCCCCTTGTACAGAGAACGAGAGCTGGAGGATGGGTGGGGATGCCAGAGGAGCGAGGGAGTTCCGTGTGGGCAATTGCCATGGAGAACAGGTGGAGTGGAAGGCTTTGAGCCCAGCAGGAAGGCCGTTCTGCATGAGGGTTCGGAATGGCAGAGGGCAAGAGAATGCCAGTGGCAGCAGGGAGGAGAAGCTGTTTTGCAGAGGAAGTCGATGCATGCCCACATTACAACAGAAGCACAGCCAGACCCGGAGTGGCTGATTCTGCCACTTGACTGGCCCTGCCCATGGCTGCTGTGGCAAGTTCTGGGGGGGGGGATCGTAGTTCTGCTTGGATACCAGGCAGCTGAGCCTTCTCCCCCCGCGCTTCCTCCAAAGAGCCAGACCGGTATCAAGAGAAAACTCCCGGGACTCTAGCTGGGTGCCTGGGGACTTCCTGGGGGCATCTGTGTCCAGCAGTATGGAAGTGCTTTCCTGCTGCCCTTCCCAGGGAGCTTTTCCCCATTCCTACGTCTAGCCTGGAGCCCTGGGGTTTTGCAGGCTCTTCCATCCAGGCAACTCATGAGATTCAGCTTTGGAGATTGTCTAAAGTCAGTTACTCAATTTATGACTACAATTGGGACTGGGATTTTGGTCCCTAAGTAATATGGTTGTTAAATGAGTCATCACATAACCAAACTTGATTTTATGGCCATTTCTTCAGTGGTTGTTAAGCAAACCCCATGGTTATTAAGTAAATCTTGCAGTTGTTAAGTGAATCCAGCTTCCCCAGTTGATGTTGCTGGGTGGAAACAGACTGGAAAGGTTACAAATCCCGATCATGGGACCGCAAGAGGCTGCAGCCGGCGGGAAAGGTGAACTGGTTGCCAAGCTCCCAAATTTGATCACGTGATCATGAAGGCAGTGTGACAGTCGTAACTTTGACAACAGGGTGTAAATCACTTTCACCAAGACCGTTGTAACTTTGAACTGTCTTTAAGCAACCGGTTGTAAGTCAAGGACCACATATTGACGTTAAGTGGTAACAATATTTATTCATTTAATAGCATTAGTCTACAAATGTTTGGAGTGCTAATTTTGCGCTATTTGATCTTGATTGCTGAAATGACGTGGTCAGTTTCATTTCCATTTGGATGAACCTGGTGGATAGTTTCCTTTTGATTTAATGCCGAAAAATGACAAATTAACAGAGAGGCTCAGCCATAACTCCCATGTTTTATGCAAATGTTTGAGGCAGCTTGTCTGTCTCCCTATGAACACAGCATGGATTTGTAAATGCATTTTATGTACATTGCTGTAGCACAGGGATCCACGAACCAGGAACCTTGATTAAAATGGGTCCTGGGAACGCCAGCATGTCCCATCGACTCCCCTGCAGACTCGTTTCCGCTCTTGGTTGGCTTTTCCCTTAGAAAAACAAAGTGGAGTAGCAGAGAACGGTCACTGTCGGGTCAGCTTTAGGAAACCTAAGTGACATCTGCTGGGAATACAGCACTGGGTGGGGGTGGGGAGACCCAGTAGGATTTTGAGTTCCAGAAGGAGGTTGCACTTTTTTCTGGAGGATGGGGTGAGGGGGCTCAAATCTTGATCTCATGAACTCCAAACAAACTGGAGAAAAGAATGTCCCGGAACAGCTGTAGGAGTGGAGGAGGAAATATGCATCTCTGAACTAACAGCTGTTGCAAAACGATGCTCTTGATACAGTTGTGTGTGCCTTATGGTCAACCCCTTTAATGGCTCTGCAGTTGTGTGACAAAGAATTCACTTCTGCCACCTGTATAAAGCGGTGCAAGAGCACATTAGCGTGTCAGTTTGTCACATCCTTCTATGTTTGCTAGTAATGGAGAGGAGAGGGCAAATAAACAGACGGAAGGAAGGCATGCTGTCATTTCAGAGCTCGGTAGGAACTGCCCACCTGCTTCCCAGTTTGTCTGTGACATGTTAAGCTTTGGCGCACCCTCCACCCTACTGTGCTCGAGAGGGTTGAGTGTACACAGCCAGGACGGTCATGCTGGCAAAGCCTCCGGTAAAGGCTGGTCCGACATTTATGGCAGACAGTAGAACCTCCGTTAAACAGATGGCGTATCAGCTGATGGTCCTTATTTTGTGCAGGCTGCCCCCAATTGTTCTTAGATGCAACTTTCAGGCAACAGAAGTTCTGATGCACTGCAGAGCTAAATGTTGCTGTCCAAGCACTTTTACTTGTTAGGGAACTTGTGCATTTTAGAAAAGCAGATACAATCAAGTAATCTTCTGCATGAAATGGACTAGAAAAGATTCTGAAATTAACTGAATCAGACATTGCATTTTGGTTATCAGGTCTGGGCTGCAAAAATACTGACAAGCAGCAGATGCCAAAAGATAGAGAGGATACAAAGTCTCTGCTACCAGCTGGTGGTTGGCTGAATTTTTGCTGCCTGCCTCAGATTGTCTGCTAAAATGCAAGAGTAGGTGATAAAAGGACAGAATTACCCTGATAATCTGGGTCCCCCAAGAGATTGGGGGCACTAAAGGATTTGAAATCCAGTTTTATCACATGCCCAGGAATGAAGGAACAATGGTTAAAGCTGATGCATGAATGGAGACAGGGCTCTGAGTGAATCAGCCGAGCCTTACTGGGACCTCTGACCGCCTGGCACCTTGCGATCCTCTTCTCAGGCCAGTAGAAACAGCGCTGCATTGTTTGCCCTGTGTCAGCTGAGGAACACAATGGCTGGCGTACAAAAGGGGCACTTGGGTGTCGCCCTCGCCTGTTTTGCGGGAGGCTGCAAAGAACGTCCCTTTTTAAAAATGAAAACCATATTTGAAGAATGAGCTTTGCCTTCCCCAAAGGCTTTGCCAGTGTCGCTGGGTCCAGTCTGAGGGTCGTAGCGCATGCAAGACCCAGGCTTTGTGACCGAAGTCTCTGATGCTTTCGCCAGGCCTCCTTTAAGAATTGGTTAAACTGCAAATGATTACTCTTCAGTTGACTTAGAGATTTGCTTCTGGGGAAGGTTGGTTTATGCAATCAGATGTTTGCATTTATATTTTTTGGGGGGTGGAATTGTGGTTTTCCCATTCTAGACAATGTTTATAAGCATCTTTGGTTTGTCTTTTCCCCGTTCTCTCTGTGCCCAGGGATTCAGCCCCGTGGGAGGAAGAAGAGAGATATGGCATCCCACTGTTGCCTGCAGGGATGTTCTTTGGAACTCCCAGTGTAGCCTGCAGACTGGGCATTTTCTCGTGGTCTTCTCTCCAAGGATCATCAGGCTTGACTCCCCATGGTTTTTCAAGCATACTGGAAAATAATAGAAAATATTCATACTAGATCCTTGCCCCTCTTGGTTTGGTCATAAGGTCAGGCAGGATGCATGCTGCTGGAATTGTGAAGTGGCTCATGCTTCTCTGGGGAAAGGGGAGATGCCCTCTGCCTCCATCAAGAACCCATCTCTCAATCCAGCCATCTTTGAGAACTTCCATCTTTCTCCAACCTTCTGTTCTTAGCAAAGGTCACAACTGTAGAAGGTCTTGGAAGAAGCAGATAATCCAAATCGGATTCAGTCTGGTCTCAGGATGGAAATGGCATTGTTTGCCTTGATGGATGACCTTTGTTGGAGGAAGTCATTCTCCTGGTCGTCCTAGATCCTCTTAGAAACTATTGACTATGGTATCTTCAGGATAGCCTGCAGAAGTTGGAGTGGAAGCTCCCCGTTGTGCAGTGATTCTGCTCTCTCTGATGAAGAGGCTCCACTCAATATTTGTGGGGGAAGCACAATTGAGCACCCTGTAGTAGCTCCAGTGGGAGAATTGTGGGCTTAATTCTCTCCCCTGAATATTGAACATCTGCCTCTAGGAGAGAACGGTTGGAAGAACATCAACAAATGCTGACATTACTTAATGATGCCCTCCCATCCATATTGGGGTGTGGGTGGTGGTGATGGCTTTGCTCGATGCATTAGTTGCAGCCTTGCCTTACCAAGATCAGGGGGTCTTGGTGACAGTAACTCATCCCTTGATCCCTGTGCAGGTGGACCACTGCCGGGTATTCAACTTAGGGCTGCATTTGAAAGTAATTTAGAAGCTTCATTAGGACAGAATGTAGCAGGCTGTCAGCAAGTTGGGGAAAGCCGCTATTGTAGAATTGCATCTGTAGATTTCTTGGCTCAATTCAGGGTGCTGGTTATCCCCTCTAAAGCCCTGTACACCACAGCATGGTACCTTGCCCAACTGTTGTCTAGGTGGGTCTGCTAAAGGTCCCACCTCCTCAAGAAGTAAGAGGAATGTGACCAGGAGGCGAAGCTTTTGTATGGCAGCCCCAACAGTATGGAATATGTTTGACCCAACCTTTAAATGGATCCCTGACGATAAATGGGTGAGCTTTGAATTACGGTAGGCTGTCCTGGCTCCTCTTTTCCTGAGGATGGGAAGGGTGACCTCTTGGGGGTTTGTTTTATCACGGAATTATGATTTGACATGCAAAGCGGTTGAGAATCTGAATAAATAAATGGAGTGAGATGGCCCAGTCACCTGATGCTTCATATAGCCTTCCAGGTTGTAGTTTGTTTTAACCATAGTTTATAGAAGAAGCCATGTCTATATAATGTGGTTAGCATTTGCAAACCACAGTTTATGCATCAGGTTAAACTGTGTATTATTTTGACCACGTAGGGTCAAATGTAGGGTCCTGCTTTACACATCACACTTGTCCTAACCCTTGTTTTAAAACTACATTAATTTAAGTTAATTCCATTAATTAACTCCATGGTGAAATATAACATGACTCTTTTGATGTGAGTTTAATGTCTAATGTGAATTGCAACTGTGGTTCTGGTCTAGGATGCTGTGTGAACCAGAACGGTACAGCTGGCTCAACAAACCACGTTTTGCAAAGGTCAGGCCGTGGGTTGTGCACACCCTCCATGCTCTCCGTGTTACTTCAAAGCATCCTCCTCTGCCCCTTCCCCTGTTTTCTCCGGTCTGGCCTGAGAACTTGGGTCGCCTGCTTGTCTTTGAATTGGGGTGTTGGCAGGAAACCCCTCCTGAGAAGGAAGGGATCCACCCCAGAGCAGAGATTTCCTCTGCAGCGGTATTTTTAGTGAAACACAAAGCAGGAGGAAGGAGATTAAATCAGGATGGGCTGGCCCAGGCCTGTTTTTGTTCCTGGGGACCCGAGTGCAAAGTGCTGTGGTTTTCTGGACCAAAGAAGCGGCAGATTCCCAGCAGGGCAGGCGGGTGGGTGGGCGGGGGCCTTGCCAGGCAAAGGCATTTTGCTCCAGGCTCCAAAGGTGAAGGAGTTGAGGCTTTGGAGGCAAATCCCCCATTATTCAGTTATGTTGCTGGGCCTCATGTTTTCTGCGAGATGTAGAGATGATACCAAGGAGTGGCAGAAGGTTATTGGCAGGACGAAAGAATATTTTTCTAGCCCAAATCCAGAAGCTCTATTAAAGAGGGGTTTTGTTGTGGGGGCATGATTTTGAGCATGATTGGCAACTTCCAGATGTGTGGACTTCAACTCCCAGAATTCTCAGCAATGTTTGTGGGGCAGGAGAAGTCTGGGAGGCAAAGTCCACCCATTTGGAGGTTGCGTGACTCAGATAGCACTGAAATAGAGGCAACAGTAGGACAGGCAAGATGATGAGTGTGACCTGTGCTCACCCATGCTTTGTTTAACCATGATTTATTAAAGAAATCATAACTGAGTTTGCAGAATTCAATATGCCATAATGTCTGTGACAATGTCTACATAATCTATTATATCATAGTTTAATGCTGTTGTGTGTCTGAAAAGACATTTCAGCCTCTTTGTCCCCAGAATTGCTAACACAATGACAGCATCCTTTAGATTGCCCAACCTGGAATAATTGAAAATCTTAGTTTATTTCTGACAGAATAGTCTTACCTTGCCCATCATTGAAAAGTACCACAGAAATTGCAGTGGTCAAGCAGAGGAGGTGGCAGGAAGTTCCAAAGGACTGTAGTAGCTCCTCATATGGAGTTGTGGTGGGGTGTTTATGGGGACCCCCCCCCCCTTTCAGCAGCCATGCAACTTCCCCAATCGCTGCTTATATAATGTGTCTTGCCAAAACGTCTGGAAAGAGTTTTGTTCTTTCAATGTAGCTACTTTTATTCTGGGTTTTAAGAGTGGGACTTTCCTTTCTCTTTCAGGGACTCCTAAGAATATGAAATGCGTGTAGACCAAATGGGTTCTTCCCTTCCAGGGTGTTGATTTTCCCCCCATGGCTGGAGTCCAGCAGATCAGCCCCCTCCCCCCAATCACTTACTTTTGGCTTCCGTGGAGAGTGTTTGAACCACTCTTGGCTCTGGATTTCACATTCCTCTGAGGGTGTTTTAACTCCTTTAACTGCTTGGTGGAGCTCAACCCCCCTTTCGGCAGGGGCCTTTGGAGCTGAAATTGTGTACCGCTCAGCATTGTGATTGTGTGGAGCAGCCCATAAGCCCCATACAATGAGCATAGATAAGGAAAGGGATCCATTTCTGCCCAAGGAGCTCCAGAGATGGAAAGTCCTCAGAAAAGATCAGGCTAGTTTTCTGCTGTGCTTGGTGAGTTTTAAAAGCTCCCAAGTTAATAGCAAATTCCAAGGCAGTTTCAAAATTTTCTGAGTCCTGTTCCTGATTCTCTCTGGCTTTTTTTCAGGAGGGGGGAGCCCCCTTACAAAGAAACCCAGGGCTTTTATTCTTGTTGGATTACAAAACCACTTTTCAAAATTAGGAAGGACTGTGAGCTTGATAGGCATCAGTAGCTGTCTATTGGCCCCATTGTATCCAGGGCAGCCCATTGCTTAGGTCTGGCTTCAAGAAGGTAATGAGAGCAGGAACTGAAGTCAGGCAGTTGATTCTCCATGTGTTTTTCTTCCCTAAAAGAACATCTGAAATCAGTTAACCAGGACAGGCGGTGCATGGATCTTCTCTGGCTTGAGTTTTGTACTGTACTTTCAAACAAAGCTAGAGGTCATCACAGATTTATGCAGAAATATTGAAGATTCAAAAGGGTTTGCAAACTTTTAAGCACCGCCATATGCTGCATGCTGTTACTCCTTTGCTTTGGGGGCAATCTTCCATTGTTCAGTATAGTACCCCTTTATACTGCGCTGGTGACACCACATTTGGAATCCTGCATCCAGTTCACATTATAAAAAAGATGTTGAGATCCTAAAAAGAGTGCAGAGAAGAGCAACAAAGATGATTAGGGGACTGGAGGCTAACCCTTGTGATGAACAATTGAAAGACTAGGAATGTCTATTCTAACAAAGAGAAGGACTTGGGGACATATGATAGCAGTCTTCCAGTACTGGAGGGGCCGTCACAGAGAAGAGTGGGTCAATTTATTTTCTAAAGCACCTTGGGGCAGGACAGGAAGTAATAAATGGAAGCTTAACAAAGAAAGATCCAACTAGAATTAAAGAGAAATTTCCTGACAGTGAGAACAATGAATCAATGAAACCTTCAGAACTTGCCTTCAGAAGTTATGGGTGCTTCATCACTGGAGGTTTTTAAGAGACTGGACAGCCATTTGTCTGGAATGGTGTAGGCTCTCCTGCTCAAGTTTGAGGTTTGATAGAAGACTGCCAAGCTCCCTTCCAACTCTGTTATTCTGTGCCTCCTGCCTCCCCAGGAATCCCTGTTGGCTTCCTGTCTTACCTGCCTATGATTTACACATTGAAAACAACCTCCACTTTGTTAGGCCCTTTTGCAAGCTGGCTCTGGCCTTTCTGAAGATTGTCAGGATGGAACGGGATTCACAACAACTCCATTTAAGCAAAACTTGTTGCATGACCCAAAAGGGGTCTGAATTGCTCTGCCAACTGTGCTCCCAAGTGGTCATTCTTCTTCCAAGCATAATTCCTGCCCGGTTGATCTTTGGCTTCTGTAGGGCTCTTGCGCCAGATGCCTTCAGATGACGGCAGTTCTTCAGTTACAGAGAGTAAAGTTGCTGCTCCAGATGTTCTAGCTGGCTGGACTAAAGGTCCAGACTGAGGAGGGTGGAATAATGAATGGTGCAACGAAGACTCTTACTACTGTATTGATACAGTATTAAAACAATACTGTATATGGTATATCAATAAATATTACATATAAAAATACCATATGAATGCATATGGGTCAATATAAAAGAAAAAAGGAATGACATTGCCATAAGTGTCATACAAGCCACCCAACCAAGCAGAGAAAATAGATGCACTTTTTGCTAACTAATTAAATATATGTAGGAAACACATTACAATAGTAATTGGGGACTTCAGTTACCCTAAAATCAACTGGAAGACTAATTCTGCATCAAGTGAGAAATCGAATAGGTTCCTGACCAACCTAGCTGACAACATATAAATAACAAGAAAAAAAAATCAAGGAAACAGCCGGTCCACTAAAGAGAGAAGATGGCAAGCAAATAACAGGCAGTAGAGAGAAAGCAGAGCTGCTTAACTCATTCTTTGCATCGGTCTTTCATTCTTTGACAAAGTGACTAAAGTAGGAGACCAACGAAATGCTGTGGGCTTACTTAGTATAGTATATTTCAGCAAGGCATTCGACAAAGTAGACCACCTAGTGGTCACATACTCTACATAGTATGCATTACATAGTATGCTTCACATAGTACATATAGTATATGTCACATAGTATACTGTGGAGTATAGTATAGTATAGTATAGTATACTATATATAGTATAGTATACTTCAGCAAGGCATTTGACAAAGTAGACCACAACCTATTTCTTGGTAAGCTAGAAAAAAGTGGGATAGATCACCACCAGCTGGATTTGTAACTGGCTGACAAACCATACTCAATGATACAATGACATCCTTAATGGTACTATGTCTACATAGAGGGTAGTAAGAAGTGGGGTACCACAAGGTTCCATCTTAGGCGCAGTACTCTTCAATATCTTCATAAATGACTTAGATGAGGGAATAGAAAGGGAACTTATCAAATTCACAGATTATACTAAGATGGCAGGAATAGTCAACACCCTGGAAGATAGACTCAAGATCCAGATGGATCTCGACAGACTTGAACACTGGGCCCTATTTAACGAAATGAAATTCAACGTAGAGAAAAATAAAGTCTTAGGCTAGAAAAACCAAAAGTACACATATAGATTAGGTGAAACCTGACTTAATAGCAGTAACTGTAAGAGGGAGTCTTAGTGGACAATCAATTAAATATGAGCCAACAGTGTGTGGTGGCAGTCAAAAATGCAATTCTATGTTGTAGAAGCTTCATCACTGGAAGCTTTCAAGAAGAGACTGGATTGCCACCTGTCAGAAATGGTGTAGGTTTTTGTGCTTGAGTGGTGGGGGGTTGGACTAGATCAGTGGTCACCAACTGGTGGTCCATGGACCACTGGTGGTCCGCGAGAAGATTTTGGTGGTCCACAGAAAAATTATTTGCATTTTTTATATTGCACTAAAACAGGGATCCTCAAATTACGGCCCCTGGGCTGGATATGTGCAATGAACATTTGTGTTGCTGCAGCGTCTCCCCCTTTGGGGTCTTTTTGTGCGGGTCAGAGGGGGGCAGAAATTCCAACTTGGGGTCTGCTTCAGCCTCCTGGTGCGGGGCTTTGGGTAAAGGCTGGAGGGAAGTGTCACTGCTGGCAAAGAGCCGGAGGGCCTTGTTCCAGTGGGACTGCCTCATGGCCTGGAACTGACTGACTATCTCAGCCTGCTGAGCCTCCAGGCACCAGTACCTGGCCTTGCACTCCCGCAGGTCTTCCCTCTGCTTGGAAAGCCTATGCTCCTAGTCCTCAGTGAGGTGCTTCTGCTGAGCCTCCTTCTCGGTCAGATCCAATTTGAACTGAGTAGGCTGTTTGGCCAACTCCTTCTCGTGGTGGCTGCTTAGTTCCAACAACTGCTTCCTGTTGGGGCCCTAAGGAGTCTGAGCGGGGAGGCGAGGAATGGCTGAATAGAGGCTGGGGAGGCGCCCCTTGACATGAGTGACATCAAGTTGGCCACACCCACAGTCACATGACCACCTAGCCACGCCTACCCAGCCGGTCATTAGGCAGATCATATTAGTGGTCCACGGGATTTAAAATTCTGAATTTAGTGGTCCCTGAGGTCCGAAAGGTTGGTGACCCCTGGACTAGATGACTTACAAGGTCCCTTCCAACTCTGTTATAATTCTGATATTTTGGTTTATCTTGTTACAGAACGGAATAGAAATCCTATGTGCCCATACCTGTCTAGCAGCAGAGACTTAAATTGTATATCTGTACCTATCTATGGCCCAAAAGTGATTGGGCACAATAATTGGTTATTTTTCAGGGAAAAGCTGTCTTGCCAGTCACTTAGAAAAAAATGTTAACTTACTACCATACAGGCAACTACGGCATTGTTGGTTTCATGGCTGCTCTCATAGGGGAGACAATTTCTTTGGAGCTCCCCAGCTTGCATGTCCCACCTAGTCCTGTTTTTTGAAAGAAAACCAGCTTCCAAGTATTGTAATTATTTGCAGTTATGCCTTTGGGCTGGTAGAGATCAATTGTTGATTTTTGGTGACTAGCTAAGTTAGCTATTTTGTAAACACACAAGTCTCCCATCTCATCTATTTTCTCAGTGTGATTATCGTTATTGTCCTGCTTTTATTTCTGCATTACTCAAGATGTCATAATATCATCCTGCCTGCTGCTTTCTTATCAACAATAACCTTGTAAATGGTGGGATGAAGAAGAAGGATTGCCCTAAGACTAATGTTACCTGGCTGCCGTCTCTGCCTAAAGGAGAACTAAAACTCCTGGTCTCCTGCTTTCTGGTGCAGCACCTTAATCACTGCAGTTTATGATCTCTGTTTCATGTTTATATGTAGCCAAATTTCACACTTGCCCATGTGTCCTAAAAGGTGTCCTCCTGGGGCATGAGAGGAAGAGAATGTGCCTTAAATTGGGTAGTGAAAAAATAGTTTGAGGGGGCTTCTGGTACCCTCATCTGCTGAACTTTGGCAAAGGATGTGCTGAAGACTGCTAAACCCCCTTCCCCAGTTGCTGTTTGTGTGATATGGCAAATGCTTGCATCCTCTTTGGTAATTCTCCAAATTTAACTTCTCTGCTTCTTCTGGATTAGGGCAAAATATTGCGAACAGAAGCTTCAGTGTGCAAAGAGGTTCTGTTTGCTGCACATTTTATTCAGGAGGCTGGTGTACATTAGAATGCTTGCTTGAAGGCACCCAACACCCCCTTGATTGTGCATGATTAAAAGCATCTTCAGGGCTTTTAATTAGAGGCTCCTGATGGAGACCACACTTCCCGTGGATGTAAGTATTGAGTAGGAACATCACAGTCCTTCAAATATAACAGCCAAACAACAATGGGGAAATACTTCCTCTAACACTGTGTTTCTCAACCTTAAGACAGTGGGGACTTCAACTCCCAGCAATGCTGGCTGAGGAATTCTGGGAGTTGAAGTCTTAGACTAGTCAAGGTTGAGAAACACTGCTCTAAAGGCTTGAGTATTGGATAGGATTTTTGATCATAGAGTGAGAAACACAACAGCAATGGAGATTTAGGGGTCCACAATAAACCAATTGGAATTTGGACCAGGGGTGAAATTCGTAAATGGGAGCATGCGCACGCATGCTTGCTTTGCTTGCACATGACACCTCTGCGCATGTGCAGAGCATCAAAAACGGGATGTAATGACGTCTGGGTGGGTGGGTGGAGCCTCCCGCTGCCGGCGCTACCCATATACCCCAGCTAGAAAGAACCGGCTGCATTTCACCACTGCTTTGGACCATCCTGTTCAGTTCTAACACTACCCAAAACCACTGTACAGTTTATTATATTTTTTTCAACTCTCAAAGAGGCTCCTGCTTTTCTTCTTATGCTCTGGATTAAAATGCATAGGAGCCAAATCATTTTAGCATATTCTGAAACATAAAACCCTAGAAACATTTCTCACCCTCCCTGGAAGAATTACAATAATAGCAAGAACAATTGCTTGCATTTTATATATTGAAAAGGACTTCCTGTCTTGGCTTCAGCCTACAGGTTTTTTATGCCCAGGTCAGTTTCTTTCCATGTTTCCTGGGCCTTTTTCTCAAATTTTTTTGTCTTCCTAAAATAAGAATTTTGTGGGAAGGAGGAGCTGGGCCAAAAACTGGGGGAAAAGAAGCCAAGGCAGATAAGGGTGAAAATGGGAATGAGAGAAAAAAGAAGGGAAAATGACAGACAATAATTTCCAAGAATCAGCTCCTAGTCTTATTTTCTTGCATATAGTACTGATTGCATTAAAAACCACGAATTGGATCAGATATCACCATTTCAGAATAGTCAGTTTGTGGTTTTAGGAGCACCCAGTATCCCAAGAGTGTTTGGGAGCATACTATGCCCTTCCCCATTGGCCAGCCAGGAAGCAATAGATGGGGACTGCAGCCAATCATCATTGGAGACCCCAGTGGGAGTGAGCTGTGCAATGGGGAGACTTGTTTTGGGGACCAGTCTTTCTCTCTAGCTCTTGTTCTTGGGGGACTAGATCAATAAAGCAAAATCATCACCTGGTTTAGGTATTCTCCTGTTGTGATGACTTGAGTGGAATTAGTTAACTCTCTGCATATCTGGTCAACTTTTGGTTGAGTTTAATCCTTTTTGGCAGCCCCATCTTGACTCCATTAAATGCTTTGTAGGAAGATAGCTAATGGTGGCTGAGAGATGTGGTATGATGGTATGGTGAGCTATGGTGATGGTATGTGAACATTTTAAGAAGAATGTGTAGAATGAGTTTTTCCAGAATCGAACAGTATTCTAGAAATGGGAAGGTTAAGTAGGTTGACTTGGTAGTATATTCAAAGGAAGCCAAATGAATTCTTACAGTGCAGTGAGATTTATGGGATGTACAGTAGTGGCCAAAACTGTGGAAACCTTTTGGGAAAATTGTATTTTCTAAAACTAGCTAATAACATCACTTTTTTTTTGGAGTAGTACCATAAAATTATATATCAATGGAAAGTTAATTTAATCAAGAATGTAATGCAATAACTTTTATGAAGGAATAGCAGTTACAGTATAAAGAAGAAAAGTGAAACACGTAGAAAAAACGAGATATACAAAAATTATCACCGTGTCAGTTAATACTTAGTTGGGTAACCTTTAGCATGAATTATGGCCTTACAACGTCTTCCCATGGAGTGAACCAAGTCTTTTAGTTCTTCAGCTGTTATAATGTGAAACCAAGATTGAATGCTTCTATTAACTGGGTTTTATTGCTGGGTTGCTTCTGACTAACAAGTTTCTTTAGTCGGCTCTGGACTATTCCCAGGCCATTCCAGCTGTGGAATATGATTATCTTGAAACTCCAAAAAAAGTGGTGTTATTAGCCATCAAACCTCAAAAATACACTTTTCCCAAAAGGTTTTCACAATTTTGGCCACTACTGTATAACCACAAATACCTTGCAAAACATTTAGCAAGAATTATCATTTGGTGGTTGTTATAAACTATCATTTCAAGCTTTAGGTATGGAATTGTGTTTTTAGTTTCTAATCCATGGTAAATTAGCACATCAAGAAGAAAACTAGATTGGAATCCTTGTTCCTGAAAGTTTTTTCCCCCATTTGTGGGGAATGTTTCTCCTTTGTGTGTGTCTTGTGTGTCTCTCCCCAGCCCCCCCCCCCCATGGCAAGGATCATTTGGGAGTTTCCTACCTGCTGCTGGAGAAAAGCTACTCTGCATGATTTTGTGAAAATACAGCTTAGCTTAAGCCCATGGCCTGCCTGTCTATAAACAGTTTCTGTCAACAATGGCTAAGAATAGACTCTGTGTGCTCTAAGACAGTATATTTCTGAATTCTATGTACCTGGCAGAGTCTTGCCGAAGATTCTTGTGAATATCCCACTAGCTGCACTATGTACAAAGGGGAAAACTCTGGTTAGAAGACTGTAGGTAACTTCTTCAGTAATGAAATTAACAGTTTTACTTTAATTAACAACACATTTTGAATCTCGCATCCTTCTTTTATATTAGCAATATACTGTGTCAGAGCGGAGTACCGTTTTGTAGGTTATAAAAAAAAACATATTCGCAGAATAAATAAATAAAGTGCCTCCTTTGGTGAAAGTTGCATTTATGCCTTTCCTGGTAGAAGTGAAAAGAATGATATAACTGCAGAATATTCCAAAGGAAGCAAAAACGCCCCAGATGCGAGTCTAACAAAACTGTCATGTGTCTCAGACCAATCCAGTCCATTAAGACTGTCTGATGACAATGTTCTTGATTCAGCTGGTTGGCATGATGGCCTCAGGCAGCATTTCTCCAAATATATTCTGCTGAACAATTTCCCTGCTTTTGATTGGCAAATCCAGCCTTTCCCTGCTTTCCTAAAACAACCACTCTGTGGGACTGTTGAGGCTCTCTAGAGGAGGCTGAGTAGAAGAAATCACAAGAGTGCTTCTGA
This sequence comes from Pantherophis guttatus, assembly GCF_059756535.1. Taxonomy (NCBI): domain Eukaryota; kingdom Metazoa; phylum Chordata; class Lepidosauria; order Squamata; family Colubridae; genus Pantherophis; species Pantherophis guttatus. The sequence continues at coordinate 958,724 of NC_142076.1, forward strand.
AAATGAGATTGAGAGGGGATCTCCAAGGCATGGAGGAAAAGATGTGCGCACAATTGGTAATCTTTCTTGATTGGTTCCAATGGATGAGGGCCTTCCATGCTTTGTCTTAGTACTGATGCTCTGAATTAAGGGCAGAGAATAAATGCTTGCCATTGTTGAATTGAGGCATTGTGTGTTGGAGAAATTGGGAATCAATTGATTTAGATGGTTTGTCCTGCTGAGATACTATACGAAGCAAGGAGATTTTTCTTTGAGATCACGGAACATTTTGGTCCAGGAAATAATCCCAGTGCAGGTCTCCTATTCCAGGTAAAAAAAAGTTTGGTTTATTTAAAACAGGGATGGTCAACTGCCAGATCACACGCCTATTTTTTCCAAGGCCTTGGAATTTTCTCCAACTACAACTACTGAAAACTAGTGACATTGTTTCCTGCCTTTCTAAGGAAGTCCTAAAATAGGTTAACAGAGTTTTAAAAAGAAAAGTCCGCACCCAAAAACAACAAGAAAAAAGACAACTCAGACCTCTCAATATTTTTAGTATATCCTGAACCACTGAGAGGTGGTCCACCTCCAGTTTCAATAGACATTGTGAGAAAAGTGTGGGCTTTGTTTACACCAGCAATTGAGCATCGACTGGTGGTTACTGGCTGCATCAACATAGACCCAGGACCCATCTTGTGACGAAGCCAAGAGTTTGTGGAGGAGGCAGCCTTTGGGAGAGTTAAAAGTATGATCAGTAGAGGTACTGGGGTTCCATTCTCCAGCAAGTACAGACTGAAAGAAGACAGTCAACAAATGATCCATTCCACAAACCATGGATTTCCACCAAACAGAGTGTCAGTAACTGGGAGAGTAGGTGTTCTAGTCTTGCCTTAGGCATGAGTGCCCTCTCTCAACTCTAGGAAGTAGGCATTGACGAAGCACTCTCAAAAACCTTGTCAAGAAAAATTTAGGGACTAGTCCAAGCAGTCACTAGGAATCAAAGCAAATTGAAAGCACAAACTTATTATTATTGGTGGACATCAACAGTTATGTACCGTGATGTGCCTGCTACAGACGCATTGGACAAAAACATGGCAAATAACAAGCTATGCTAAATGCGCCACTTGGAAAGTGCATTGCCTAGTAATAGATAATTGGCAAAATGGAGGAAGCTGGAATTACAGGGAGATTTGGATTGAAAAGAGTTTTGTTCATTATCGCATTCACTAAGCATCTGTCTTATGCAACATAAACAAATCAGCAGATGGATGTCATTGGAAACCTTGGGCCTCAAGAATCTTTGACAAGAGAATGGAAACCTCTGCAGCTAGAAAGGAGGGAAAAGATGCCAAAGCAGGAGATGGGAGATTAAGAAGATAAAGAGAAATCCCAAAAAAACTGGGAGGAGGAGGTGAGCGTTAGAAAAGCTTTAGTAGAAAGAACTGAGGTGAAGGGGAAACATTCACAAACAGAGTTTAGCATGATAGAAACATTCAGAGGAAGACATTAAGTCCAGGATCCAAATTAATGAGGAAGAAAGCAGCGGAAATGTTATCTAACGAGAAGAGCATGCAGTAGTAACCATTCTGGGTCAATGAACGTGGATCAAGAGTGGTGGGTGGGGAGGGGAGGGCAAAGGGTTGAAAAAGTCTGGTGCAAACAATGCCTGCAGTGAAGAGGGAGATTCAAGGAACGAGGAAGGCACAATACTCAGGCAGTTCAGGAACTTTATTTCTAGAATCTGCCATTCTGTCCTGGCTTGGTCTGCATGAGGAACCACAGCTGTCAGCTCCTTGTGTTGATATCCACAAGCAGAAACCCGTGTGCTTTGGGTGTGTAATGGACAAATGGGATAGGCTGGGAAAATGGTTGTGCAGAGTGACAGGAAACAGAATGAGAATGGATAAAATGGCTTGAGAGGATCAAAGAGAAGTTTACAAATAATAAATTTACAAAAACGGTGTCTAGAGTTGAATCAAGAAGGCAGTGCTTACTAGTCAACAGACATCTGTTGCCAACTTGGTGGTCCTAACAGCATTTTGAATGGCCACTTTTGATTCTCTGGGTCTTTGTCTCTCCGTTGCATTTATTTATGTATTTTCTCAAATTCAGTCTTTTTCAGGTTTATTCATTCTCCGTGTTATGAAAAAGTAGTCTATTTATTTGTCATTTTTCTAAAATAGTTCTTCCATCTTTCAGGTCTGACAACCAGCCTACTATTTTAATACCTGAGAATCCTGCTGAGGCTCCATCCTTATGAAGCATTTATCCTGATAATTTATAAACTTGTTATAAACTTGACTTGGCATTTTAAAGCATTGCTAGTTTAACCTTGGTTAGTCTTTTGTGGGAACTCAGACTTTTTCATTAGTTTAATAAAATATAATTTCAACATATTTTTGAACCTGGAAAATGAATTCCTTAACCACGTTAAGCACTTTTTAAAAACAACCAGGTTAAAACGTACTGCATTTAACAATCCAATATTCTTGGATTTTGGCTTCCTCTGTTTTCGAACCTTAGTTCAAGACTTACTATGATTTGTTAACTGGTTCTGTTTTCTTGTGTGCCTGCCGACTTCCAGTACTGTATCCCATTTTTTAGAAATAAAACAGGAGAAGCTGAATAAACATTTTAACTTCCAAATATGCTTTGTGTTAATACAGCAACGTTTCCCCCCCTCCCTCCTTCAGAGCTTCTTCTTTCTCTGCCTTTTTATCGGAACATTTGGAGAGAAAGCAATTTTTCGTTCTTCTCTCTCTTTTTCTTTGTTGTTTCAATTCCATCCCAACCTTTTCCCCTCAAATGGTGAGAATGGATTATTTCTTGATCGAACAGCCTCTCCCTGAGATTAGATCAACTTTCTGCTGGTTTTGCAGATTTTGTTGGAGTCAGAGTAAAAAAGGCAGAAATTTGATACAAAAATGCTGAGACAAACTTTTTCCTCTTGTAGGCTATCCTTTCCCCAACAAGTGGGCCACTTCAAATTGGAAGCACATTTTATTTTAAAATCCTGTTTACTTTTATGACTGTGACTCAGAGGTGGGTTTCTGGAGAACTGGTAGCAGAAATTTTGAGTAGTTCGGAGAACCGGTAAATACCACCTGACTGGTCCTGCCCCCATTTATTCTCTGCCTCCCAAGTCCCAGCTGATTGGAGGAAATGGGGATTTTGTAGTATCCTTCCTTTGCCACGCCCACCAAGCCATGCCCACAGAACCAGTAGTAAAAATTTTTGAATCCCACCACTGCTGTGACTGATTTGATTTCTCTTTACTCATGTGATATAAGGACTAGTAAGGTAAGTGATAAAACTGTACAGTTCCAAGCATTATGTAACCATGAATGGCCCAGAAGCTCAGTTTAAATCAGCAGTATGGCGGCATCGCTCTGAAATATTTATTTATTATTTATTTATTTTATTAAATTTGTATACCGCCCTTCTCCTACTGGACTCGGGGCGGTGCACAGCCAAAATAAAAACATCCCAATACAAAATTTAAAATTTGTTAAAAGAATTACACAACTTTGGCCTAAATTTAAAATCCCGACTCAAACCCATAGACAATTAAAAATCTAACATCTCAAAAAAGGGGGGGGGGGATACGCCAGCCCTGCTTGGTGAAAAAGAAAGGTTTTTAGGGCACGGCGAAAAGCCTGGAGATCTGGTATCATGTGTATCTCCGGGGGCAGGTCGTTCCAGAGGGCAGGTGCTGCCACAGAGAAGGCCCTCCCCCTGGGGGTCACCAGCCGACACTGCCTGGCTGACGGCACCCTGAGGAGTCCCTCTCTGTGGGAGCGTACTGGCCGGTGGGAGGCTATCGGCAGTAGAAGGCGGTCCCGTAAATACCCAGGTCCAATGCCATGGAGCGCTTTAAAGGTGGTAACCAATACCTTGAAGCGCACCCGGAAGACCACCAGAAGCCAATGCAGCTCACGCGGGAGAGGCATCACATGGGAGCGCCCCCTCGCTCCCATAATTCTCCGCGCGGCCGCATTCTGCACCAGTTGGAGCCTCCGGGTGCTCCTCAAGGGGAGCCCCATGTAGAGACCATTGCAGTAGTCCAGGTGGGAAGTGACGAGTGCCTGAGTGACTATGTGTAAGGAGTCCCGATCCAGAAAGGGACGCAACTGGCGAATCAGGCGAACCTGATGAAAAGCCCCCCTGGCCACGGCCGTCACATGCTCTTCTAAAGACAGCTGTGCATGCAGGAAGACGCCCAAGTTGCGAGCCCTCTCCGTGGGGGCCAATGACTTGCCCCCAATAGCCAGCAATGGCACCAGCTGGCTATATTGGGACGCCAGAAGCCACAGCCACTCGGTCTTGGAAGGGTTGAGTCAAAGCCTGTTACTCCCCATCTAGATCCGCACAGCTTCCAGGCACCGGGACATCACTTCAAGGGCATCGTTGGGATGGCCTGGGTGGAGATGTACAGCTGAGTATCGTCAGCGTACTCATGGAACTCCACCCCAAAGCCAAGGATGATCTCGCCCAGCGGCTTCACATAAATGTTGAACAGAAGGGGTGAGAGGACCGACCCTCGCGGCACCCCCCAAGCAAGGCGCCTTGGGGTCGACCTCTGCCCCCCTGCCAACACCGACTGCGTCCGGTTGGAGAGATAGGAGGAGAACCACCGCAGAACGGTGCCCCCCACTCCCAACCCCTCCAACCGGCGCAGCATGATACCGTGGTCGATGGTATCAAAAGCCGCTGAGAGATCTAACAGGACCAGGATAGTGGAACAACCCCTATCTCGAGCCCTCCAGAGATCATCCACCAACGCGACCAATGCTGTTTCCGTGCTGTGCCCAGGCCTGAAGCCGGACTGGAGCGGATCCAGATAAACAGCTTCATCCAGGTACCCCGGAAGCTGTCGCGCCCTGTAATAGCCCTGTAATAACCCAGTAACCAGTGTGTATTAGCAGACTAAGCACGTGCTTATGGCACCAGGCCCAAAGGGGGCACCACAAAGTTGAGAAAGAAAAAAAAACCCAATGAAGATTTGTAAAAAACAAAGGAGGGGGGCACCAAGATTTGTCAGTGTTTAGGGCACCAATGAGCGTTAATCCGCCACTGCCAGTAACCCAGTATAAACTGGTAGCTCCAATAGCTGGTGGGGATGGCAAAGGAGGCCCTCCCGGCCTATCAGTTTTGCAGCCTTGGCAAAGTTCACCCACTGTGCCAAATCATTGTTATTTTGAAAACGATTGTTGAACAAGCAGCAGTGCCCAGGTAATATAGGCTACTAAGCCATAAAGCACGGGTGTCAAACTCGTGGCGTCACGTTGCTGTCACCTGACGCTTTGCGGCATTTCTCCCATTCGCAGAGCTCGGGTGGGCATGGCCTGCGTGTGGCACATCTGGCCCGTGGGCCCCAGCTCTGCAAATGGGAAATTGATATGGCTGGACGAGTCAAAACCAAATGGTGGCTTTGGGCAAATGGTTGGTTATAGCTGGGTGAACCTGACAGCTCATTTAGGCAGTCAGCCATAGTTAGACTAACTATGGGTTCAGTATAAATCAGGGTAGTCTCTGATGAGCTTCATGATTTATATTAAATCATAAAGCGTGATTATAAGATAAAATACTGTGACAGGATTTAGTCTTTCATAGGATAAATCTGTTTTTGCGTGTGAATTGCAGTGCATGCCCCAAAAGTGAATTGGATCCAGTCACAATGTTGTCGCAACCATCCCCAAATCACTTTGCAGAGGGAGATGGGTGGCATATAAATTGAATAAATAAAGTAGCAGCATTCTCTTTATGTTGATGATTTCCTCCTAAGTAGCTGCATTTTAATAACCCTTAGCAAGAAGTTGCTTCGGGGTCTCCTTCAAGCTCTTTTCCAGGCTATTAATACACAGGCTTCTTTTGATTAGCTGAGGACCCACTTCTTGGAAACAATTCCAGAAATAAATCAACTCCCTGGAAGCTTCTGTCATAGTATATTCAAGAGTACCTTGCAGCGGTAGAACAGGAATAGGATAGGATTGGTCACCTAGTTCAACCCCCTGCTCAAGCATGAGACCGTATATCAGGGGTATCAAGCTCAAGGCCTGCAGGCCAGATGCAGCCTGCAGAGGGCTTAAACTGGCCCGCAGGGCTGGCCTGGAATTAGCAAAGGACCGGTCCGCAATGCCTCTGGCAGCCAAACCCACGCGGCCCATTTTCGGCCTGGAAGGCCTCCTGCAAGCACTTTGCTGGCCGCACACACCCCGCACCCCATTTTGGCCAGCAAAGTGCTGCAGGGGGCATCCATACCGTCTCGCCACACTGCCCCCCCGGCCGGCTGGCCAGCCCATAGAGAAAAACTACAATGCTGATCCAATTTCTGAAGAAAGTTTGACACCCCTGCCCTATACCATTTTTGACAGATGGCAGTCCAGTCTCTTCTTGAAAGCCTCTAGTGATGAAGCTCCCACAACCATGAAGGCAACTTCTGTTCCATTGGATGATTGTTCTGTCAGAAAATGTCCCATTATTTCTAAGTTTACTCTTCTGCGTCAGTTTCCATCCTTGTCTGGCCTTTGGGTGCTTTGAAAAACAGGTTGACCCCCTCCTCTCTGTGACAGCCCCTCAAATATTGGAACACTGCTATCATGTCTCCCCTGGTCCTTCTCTTCACTAGACTATTCTAGATGTGGTCTTACTAAAGCTTCATAGAGTGGTGTTAGTACCTCATGTGATCTTGATTGAACCCCTCTGTTAATGCAATTTAGGATTGCATTGGCTTTTTTGTTGCCACTGCATAGTTGGCTCATATTTAATTGGTTGTCCACTAAGACACCAAGATCCCTCTCAGTTACTGCTATTAAGCCTGGTTTCACCCAGTCTGTACGTGTACTTTTGGTTTTTCTTGCCTAAGTGTAAGACTTTTTCTCTACATTGAATTTCATTTTGTTAGTTAGGGCCCAGTGTTCAAATCTGTTGAGATCCATCTGAATCTTGAGCCTTTCATCTAGCGTGTGGCTCATTCTGCCAGCTAACATCATCTTCAAATTTGATGAGTTCCCCTTCTGTTCCCTCATCTAAGTAGTTTTTGAAGATATTGAAGGGTACTGGGCCTAAGATGGAGCCTTGTGGTACCCCACTTCTTACTACCCTCCATGTGGTACCATTACGTATGTATGTAGCTTATGGTTAGTGCTCAGTGTGCCACCATGTGGTTCTTGAGTCACTTAAGAGTGACTTCCCACCTATCCTAATTAAAGGACAAACCATGACCAAGCTGGGGATTCTAGCAGGATTGGCCATAGTAGCAAAGTGAAAAATAACTCTAGTTTCTGTTAGTCTGTGAAGGTTAATTTAATGGGCAGAAATTGTGAAAACCTCACAAAGCAGAAGTGACTTACACAGAGCCAGGAAGAAGGCTTGGACTGCACCCAGGGAGAGGCATCCACACCCATCCCAGGAACAAGACAAGTGTGTTATCCGAACACTCCTGGCAAGATAGCAGGCACAGCTTCTCTTTCTCAACTGTTAGGCATGAGAGAGAGTGGAAGATTGTTGTTCTTCTGTGTGAAGCATTTCCTTCTGGCCTTTGGACGTGTGCAGTTGAGATGAAATGTACAGAAACAAGCAAAGGGAGTTTCTCTGCACAAGAGAAGCCAAGGAGCCCAATAACGTTAAGGCAGTGGTTTTCCATCTGGTTGGCAAAGAAGCCTCTGCATGGTCCAGGTGGGGAGGTCCTGGGCCATGAGCAGGTCTTCTCGTTCGAGGTCAACTGTACATTGATTGTGCAAAGCATTTAAGTGTCCTTGGAGGGGCCAGAGGCAAGCCACTTGCATAGGATTGCCAAGAAAACAACCCAAAAAGGTCTTTCTGATCTTTACCTGGACTCAAGGTCACATTTAGCCCAGAAAGTGGCAACTCCTAACCAACTTTGACAGATTTCAAAAGAGTTGGAAGCAGCGGTGGGTTGTACTTATCTTTACTACCTGTTTGCGTTGTGCCCGTGTGCGCACTCTTCTGCGCATGTGCAGAAGCTTCTGCGCATGCACAGGTCTACTTTGATGATGTCGGGTCAGTGGGCGGAGCCTCCCACCGGTTTTACTATTGGTTCTTGCGAACCGGTATGAACCGGGGGTAACCCACCACTGGTTGGAAGTGGTTAATTCCTGGATTGGGAAAAACATGCCAGAAGGCAGGGCCATTGACCACGTCTCTGGAGTTGCTTGACAACATGCCAGATTAGGTGGCTGAGTGGCTAAGACACTGAGCTTGTCGATCAGAAAGGTCGGCAGTTTGGCGGTTCGAATCCCTAGTACAGGTCTCCTGCGTGAGTAGGGGGTTGGACTAGATGACATCCAAGGTCCCTTCCAACTCTGTTACTGTTAGTGTAACATAGAAGATCTGTATATTGTGTGAATCAGAAGAAAAGTATCTGCAGATTCCTCACATCCTGAACATACACTGTTTTAACTCCTCTGCTCGGGATGGCGCTATGGGGCATTGCAGGCCAAAACAATTAAGACAGTTTTTTCTCTCATGCCATCACTCAGCTGAACACCTAATCCTCACAGTACTATCTTGTGTCTAGGTATATTTGCCCATGTTGTAAGGTTGTTGTATTATTATTCCTTTCATCTTCTCCACTACCCCTATTGGTATCATATTACCATCCTTTTTACTCTGTTGCTTCGCATGTACATTGAGAGTTCTGCACCAGAGACAAATTCCTGGTGTGTCTAATTATACTTGGCCAAATAAAGTATTCTGTTGTCATCAGGAGCCTCATCTGCACATAAGAAATTATATTGGCAAAGGATGAAAGCCTTCTTCCCTACCAACATTTAAAGCTTGCTGCTTTAAATTATGGTAACACAACTGTTGGAATGAAGGCCATACATGGGAGGGGTGTCCACAGGAGTCAAAAAAGTCAATATGGTGGCCACAAGCAGGTGGGTTGATCATGTGGCTGCGACCTCCGTCTGGTCCTTCTTGACTGCCTAGTCTCACCAGTGGATGCCCCTGGCATTTGGCCTGTTTTGGTGGGTCTGACTCCAAAGAGTTCATGGAGCCAGGACAAAGGAGTGGGCCGTTAACTTTCTTTCTATTTTCTTAAATTTAAGTGAATTAAGTGCACTTCCTATCCTTGTTTATCTTTATAAACAAGTCATTTCCTCTCCCTTTGTAAGTCTAAAATGATCCCTCTGTGGCTGCAGGGTCTTCCCAGTCCAGCTCGGAAACTGAGAAAGGGCCGGACTGGGAGCCAATGGCTTTGAGGTCTGGGCCCCCGAAAGGGAGGCTGTATCTGTTCACCGTCCAGTTCTGGTCACCATGTTATGAAAAAGATGCTAGAAGCAGTACAGAGAGAGAAGAGCAAAAGATGATAAGAGGTCTGGAGGCTAAACTATATGATAAACTAGGTTGAGAGAACTAGGTATGTCTAACCTATTGAGGAGAAGGATTGGGGTGACATGATAGCTGTCTTCCAATACTTGAGGGGTCTCTCACAGAGAAGACTTGGTCAATTCATTCTCCAAAGCACCTGAGGACAGGACAGGAAGTAACAGATGGAAGATTATCAAAGAGATCCAACCTAGAACCAAGGAGGAATTTCCTGTCAGAACAATGAATGAGTGGAATGGCTTGTCTCCAGAAGTTGTGGAAGCTCCATCACTGGAGGTTTTCAAGAGAGACTGGACAGACATTTGTCTGGAATGATATAGGTTCTCTTGCTTGAGCAAGGGGTTGGACTAGAAGATCTTCAAGGTCCCTTCTGAACTTATTATTCTATGTCTCTTACCTCTTTTCTCTTTCAGGGGAAGGCACTCAGCCCCCCCCCCCGCCCCCTTCACTCTGCTGAATGGAACCAGAGACCCCCCTCAGTCCATCAGAGCAGCCATGCCAGCCACCTCCATGCTCATCCGGCCTCTCCTTTGAGCCAGGGGCTGAGTGGGAGGAAGACTCCAGCTGGAGCATAGGGTGCCTTTTATTAGGGATGTTTGCAGGCCAGGAGGCTCAGCTGGGGGAGGGGGGAGACGGGGGGGGGCGCTTGCCCTGCTGATTTCTGACTCTGCCCCTTTGCTCCTCCATGTTTTAGCTGATCTTTTCTGCCACCCTTTGGGGAGGCCCTTGATGGCCTGGCCCCTCCCGCGCCCCCCCTTCCTCTCCCCAGGACAGCGGCCCAGAGAGCATCCTCCGCCCTCCAGGCCTTGCGGGGAGGGGGATTTCACCTCAGCCCCCCTTCTTGGGGCTCGCCCCCCCCCCCGGCCCTCTTTGGAAGCGCTTTGTGCGCTCTTTGTCCGGCTGCGCGGAGCGATAAGCGGCCCCGGAGCGGCAGGAATGTTGGCCGGCGGCTGGGCCAGCGGCTCTTGTAGCTGCTGAGCGGCTGCCCGGAGGAATTCTCCTCCCGGCCGATAAGGGAGCCCTTTCCCACCTCGCCAAGCCTGGCGCGGTCGAGGAGAGTCCCGGGCCGGATGTGACCCGGCCTGGCCGCCTGGCCTTGGGCTGTGGCACCGGGATCGTTGCGTGGGGTGGGGTGGGGGGCGTCGGCGCCATTGCCGGCCCAGTGGAAGGGGCTCCATGTTGGTGGAAGGTTGTTGCAATGGCCCGTTTTCTTCTTCCTGGAGATTCGCCCCGAATCTTTGAAGCTGTCAGAGGGTGCAGGATGGCGGCGTGGGCCGAGAGCTGCCCAGGAAGGCGGCCGGGGGCTGCGGCGGGTCTTCTTTCTTTCCCTCCCTGCTTTTCTCCCGGGGCCGAGACAGGAGAAGCGACGTCGGGGAAGAGTCTGAATGTAATTGACATACGATAAAATGAAATTTCGTTGCATGCAGCTCTCAAAAAGTCACCGCCTCCAATATACACTACATAAACATGACTAAATAAGTAAACACATAAATATTATGCATATGACACAGAGAAACAACACAGTCTAGTCTGGAGTATACATGTACATGGCGAGAGAAAGTAATCTTGCCAGTTTACCAGAGGAATGGCCCAGGGAACAAAGCTGTTCCAGAATCAGGTAGTCCTGCTAGAGATAATTTGAAACCTCCTCCCAGAGGACAGCAACAGAAATAGACTGTGAAATGGGTGTGTGGCAGTGTTGAAATCCATTTTTTTTACCACTGGTTCTGTGGGCATGCTTGGTGGGTGTGGTGTGGCTTTGGGGCATGGCTTGGGGACGTGGCAGGGGAAGGATACTGCAAAATCCCCATTCCCTCTCCACTCGGGGGTCAGCCAGAGATGGTATTTGCCGGTTCTCCAAGCTGCTCAAAATTTCCGCTACCGGTTCTCCAGAACCTGTCAGAACCTGCTGGATTTCACCCCTGGTGTGTGGGGTCTCTTAACAATGCTTTCAGCTCTAATCACAGCGCTTACAAGCAGTATCCTGAATGACGGGAAGCAAGCCTCCTATAATCTCGGCTGTCCTCGCCACTCTCTGTAGGGACTTTCTGTCTGAGGCACTGCTGCCACCAAACCAAATAGGGATGCAGTTTGTTAAAACACTCTCAATCGTGCCTCTGTAAAAAATGGCCAGGACAGAAGGAGAAAGATGTGCTCTTCTCATCCAACGCAGGCACAAACCCAGGGAGGGACCAGCATGGCATCTACAGATAGTCTTCGATTTAGGACCACAATTGAGCCCATAATTTCCACTGCCAACCAAGACAGTTGTTAAGTGAGTTTTGTCCCACTTTCTTGTCATAGTTGTTAAGTGAATCACTGCAGTTAAGCTAGTAATCCAGCTGTTAAAGGAATCTGGTTTGCTTGTCAGAAGATTGCAAAAGATTTTTACTCTGTCTGTAACTGAAAATAATTTTATTGTGGGGAGGAATCTGTTTGTGTAGTAAAATCTCCTTGCAGCCTCCCAGACTAGAGCAACCTATAACAGAGAGAAGCAGTCCATGGTCAATACAGGTAGTCCTCGACTTACAACCATTCATTCAGTGACTTTTTGAAGTTACCACAGCATTGAAAAAAGTGATTTATGATCATTTTTCATACTTACAACTGTTGCAGATTCCCACTGTCAAATGATTAAAATTGGGCACGTGGCAATTAGCATATACTTCTGACAGTTTCAGTGTCCCGGTGTCGTCTTAATCTTCAATTCAAGATTGTCTCCAGTTAGTGGAAGGCTAATCCATACAGTCTGTCATCTGTACTTTGTTGTGAGTCTAATCGCACTTGGTCAAATAAAGTATTTTCCTTTCCTCCCTTCCCTTCCCTTCCCTTCCCTTCCCTTCCCTTCTCTTCCCTTCCACATAGAATTATTTCTGATGCTGGGGAATTCTGGGAGCTGAAATCCACACTCTATGACCTCAAGGTTGAGAAATCCTGGTGTAAAGTGGTCTGGGAGGGGCCAGGTTGGAGAAGCCTAGCATGTACTTAACAATGACTGGACATTCCCTGCTAACTTTTTCCTCTATGAATATGTAAATCTCTTTAAAGATTCCCAGGCTATTCAAAAGCATAACAAGTAAATCTCCCTCAAACTAAGCCTAATGACTACAGTACGCCCTGGAGTTGTCTTGGCAACAGTATAGGTCTGGTTTGCTCATTTATCTTCCAGTCTAGCCCAGAGCTTTCCTGGGGTCTCCCAAGGAGCCAAAAACGTCCTCACCATAAAAGCAGCTGAATGCCCTAGGGAGGGGCTGGCCTCCCAGCTGTTGGGGATATCCAAGAGGAGGATGGATGCCCACCTCTTTAGGATGCTTCAGTCTGGATCCCTGCACTGGACTCATAGGTCAAACTGGACCTTCCAACAATTCTACTTAACCAGGTTAGCTTTACAGGATCATCCATGTTTGGCTATTTACTACCATTTATTTGGGCTCGTTTGGAAGAATAATTCTACATTAAAATGGAAAGCTATATACAGCACCAGATGCAAGGATGGCTAACGTGAAAATCATTCAGATTGTTTTTTACCAATATTCATTGTGATTTTTCTCTGGCTGCAAATTCAACAAAATTACAAGTGGGATAGCACATGTAATTCTTGTAAATGTTAATGTTTTTATACGCTTTTATTGTATTGTAAGCTGCCTACAGTCACTTTAAATAGTGAGATGGACAGCATATATATTTAACAAATAATGATAATTTTCTGCCATTAAAACTTGATAATCTCATTCAGATAATGCTACATTGGAGAGATGTGTAAATATGTGTATGAGTGCTAATGCTATTTAGCCATGATTTACTAATTAATCACAATATTTAAAAGTACTAAGCCAGAAATAATGCTTTATGGATTCCAGTGACTCGCCTTGCCTAATGCTGTTCAGCAGTTTGACTTAGCAGAAGGTGGACAACATCAAGAGTGTGCAAACTTCTCTCCCGGCTATAGGAGATGCAATATGAACCCCTGGAGTGGGCAAGTTCAGTGGGTGTGTGGGTGTGTGGAATTCTTAGGCTTTGCAAGGTTTTAAAGGGGGAAATAGATCCCTTATGATCCCAGACATTTACAGACTTTTAAGAAAGTATTTTGGTGCTTATCTGTGTCTAAAGCTGGAGATATTGGCCTAGTTTCTTGGAGGATATTTTGTGTGAGTGAAATGAGGTAGAAAATTTCAGTGCTGAAGAGAGATTGATTTCTGTCCTTTGTGTGAACACATTACCTTTTTATCTGGCACATTTGGCCATGGACATAAATATTTTATTGTCAGTGAGACTGCTCTCTTTGGAACTGCAGGTAGCTTTCACGTCCATTATGTCAAAGACAGGAACTCATAAGAATAGAAAGACGTCTCTGTCTTTGTTTATTAAAGCTGGTTTACCCCACCTTTTGTCCAGAGGGTTCAGTCTTGCCGGGTTAATATCTTTTGCATTACCGGTAGTCCTTGAGTTAGAACCACTTGTTCAACAGTGATGGATGAGGCGGTCTTGCAATTGATCTTCAGAGGTCCAGGGTCTCCACAATCAAGCAATCACACTTTCCAACGTTCCCTGATGGGTCTCCATAAGCAAAGCCAACGGATAAGCTGGCAGAAAGTTAGAAGCCACTCCCACTCCTGCCACTCTTTGCCCGCCTGTGCTCCAGAGCACCTGCTGGGGGAACCTGCCTGCCTGCTTGCCTGGGACTCCTGCCTTGTCCCACTTAAGAACTTGTGCAGTCCTGGTGTTACTCTGGCCACTGGGACTACGGTCACTAAGCAATACAGCCACGTTATGTCATGCTTTACAACTGTATCGTCAGCAATGGTCGTGCTGGTCCAATTGCTCCCTGTGTAACCAGAGCTGAAGACATTTAGTTATTTGAAGCTGAGGAGTTAATTTGCACCCTTTGGTTCCATGAGTTGGAGCCCCCTGGCCTGTTGTCGGGTCTTTCCTCAACCCTGGTGTTCCCTGCCACACCAGAAACTGGTAATGTGGCAGGGTTGCTTGTCTCTGTCCCATATTAGGATCGGACCTAATTCAGTCCACTGCTTTGACTTCAGTTGGCGACACGCAGGCTGACTTCATGCTTGGAAGCTAAGTTAGGATCCGGGAGTCCCAGTACTGTGGGCTTGGCTGAGATAAACAAGCCACTTTTACAAAAATGCACATGGGAACGTAGGTGAATTTATCAGGAATTGAAATGAGGTTACTCTTGTCATCTGAAATAAGTGTAGCACATTTGTTGTTCACAGTATTTTGCACAAGGAGTGCGAAGGGGTAACTTGGGGCATTTTACTGCAATATATACCACGTTGCTTTGTTTTTGCTATGTCAAAATTGAACAGCCCTCCCTCAACAGAGGGGGAGGGATACGACATCATCTATCTCCAGTCTACAACACAGTTCCTGCAACTGTTCATGTTTTAGCCTCCAGCTCCCAATCATCCTTGTTGCTCTTCTCTGCACTTTTTTCAGAGTCACATCATCTTTTTTATATTGTGACCAAAACTGGATGCGGTATTCCAAGTGTGGTCTTAACTAAGGCTTTATAAAGTGGTACTAATATTTTACGTGATTCTATCCATCTGTTAATGCGGTCTAGGATCACATTGGCTTTGTAAGCTGCCGCTGCACATTATTGGCTCATATTTAAGTGATTGTCCAAGATCCCTCTCACAATTACTGGCATTAAGCCAAGTTTCACCTAGTCTGTACCTGTACAGTTGGTTTTCCTTGTCTAAGTGTAAAGCCTTACTTTCATCTACATTAAATTTCATTTTGTTGGATAGGGTCCAATGTTCAAATCTGAATGTGTTCAAGGTTAAACGATGGGCTGGGTATGGCTGACAGCTCTCAAACTTGGGTTGGAGATCTGCTGTGAAAGAAACAGCTTTCCCCAACCAGGCACCCTCCAGATTTGGAATTCTCTCCCAGGATTCTCCCCATCGGCCCTGCTGGGTAAGGAATTCTGGGAGTTGAAGTCTATCCAGCTTTGGCAAGGCTGATTTACAGGCAGTTAGCATTGTCTTCGGCCCCCTTACCATCTGGAGAATGTATGTAATGCCTATAAACGCAGAACCAGTGTGGCCTGCTCTTGCTCTCGCCAGTAGCAGTGTGTTTGCTCGCTTGTTTATTTAAGGCATTTTTCTGCTCCTCCTCCTGTGGAAAGGCTCCGAGCCCAGATTATATGAAAACTGCAGCAAACAAGACCCTCTCTCTTACAAGCTGTTAGTCTTTCTCCCAAATAATTTATCTCCTTGAAAAAGGGTGTCATCCACTCAGAATGGAAACAAGCAAAGGGGATGGTGGTTGCCTAATCTTCTTAGAGGAGGAAATAATCTTAAATTGAGGGTGTCTGTCTTTGTTAATTATATAGCCCAAAAGAAAAGGAGGTTTTCAAAAAAGGTGGGTCTTATAGGTTATTTGCACATTATATGGAAGAAGCACCAGTGGTAAATAAAGTTCAGCCACTTTGGGTTGTTTGTATGGTCCAAACCATGCCTGGTCTTGGCATTGGGGTCTCCCTTCAGTAATGGAGACTCTCCCTTCTGCTTTTCAGGAGCGCCAGGGAGTCCTTCTATTACCAAGCAATGACCTGGGGGCGGGGGGCTCCACTCGTCATATCCCCTGGATGACAGACAGCCTGTGTGAAAAGAGAAAGTTGTGCCTCCTCTTCGGAGGCCCAGCCTGGTGCCCTGAGTGGGTTCTGCAAAACTAGCTTTCATGACAGGCCATTGGTGGGGGAGAAAGGAGGGCAGGTTGCCATTGTACTTTTAAACATGAAAGACTAAATTATTTGGAGTAAAAGTTCATAAAAGGAAGCTGCTTTGGAATTCGTTTTATCTACATTCAGCGTAGTCCTCTGCAAATCTCTCAAAAATTAATGGCCAGGCAACAAGGTTCCCAGATATTTCAGGCTACCAACTTTCCAGCTTCAAGACTGTTTATTTATTTTTTTACATTGTTATATCAGAGCTTTCATTCAGAAACTCAAGGCTAGGTGCACAGCACACCCCCTCTCACACCAACCGTGTGAGGTAGAGAAGAATCGGCCTTGAGTCCCCAGTGAGCTTCTAGAGATAAAAACTTGGCTCCTCTGTTTTGAGTCAAACAGCTTCTCTGCTACACAATTCTGTGAAGAAACGAGAAGAGTTGAAATCATTTTTTGAGTTTTGCGAGTCAGAATTCCATGAAGTTTTGCGCCATGTTCCAACACATTGGTTAAGTTTGTTTAAAGCGGTCGAAAGACTTCTTTTAAACTGGATACCTCTAAAATCGTATTTTATTTCTCTTGGATCTGATGTGTGCCATAAGGTTATCTGGAACCTTATTTCGGATCAGGAAAATGAACTCGCAAAGGACGATGAACCAACAATTTCAGAATTGTATTTATATTTCACACACTTCTTCATGTCAATAATGCAAGACACCCTACTGAAGCTGGAAAGCAAGAAAATTCTTGCATATGATCTTCACATTATCATGTGTAAGCTGCGTGATTCTTTGCAAAAAAAATACGATGAGCAGTTTTTTGGAATGAAAGTTTTATTTGCTTTACGTAAAAAACATTTGCCTGAGAATGCCGTGCAAAAGTTCAAGAAAGAAGCCATCAACGTGTATCAAAGAGCCATTGCGTACCTAGAAAAGTGGTATAATTTCACCGATTCAGTATATGAGATGCTAAGTTGTTTCAATCTAATTGATCACAATAATCCTCCAACTTTAGAAGAAATGACGAACATCTGGTTATTATCACCATGGTGAGAAGAACTTCCACCCAACACTCTCTTCAATGAAATTTCTGCCTTAGAAGAAGTTTATGTTCATCTGCAGGGCGATTCATCCCTTGATAAGTGGACGTGCTTTTTCAAGAAAGAGCCAGCTCCGAGTTTACTGAAACTGTTCCAGTATTGTGCATCAATTCCGGTATCAAATGCAAACGTTGAATGAATTTTCAGCCTCATGGGAAATTTGTGGACTGACGAACGTAACCGACTGCTTGTACCATCAGTTCGAAGTGAACTTTATATATTTTTTAATATTTCTCAACGTTGTACTGAAATTAAAGAATTATTCCTTAAACACAAAGAATTGATCAAAGCTGCGCAGTCAAATAAAAAATACACACGACAGCAAAGTAAAATGTAATTTAATATTTTACATATTATTATAATATATTTGATGTTTTGAATTTTAAGTAAAGTTTTGAAGTGATTATTTTAATACATGTTAAAATGTTTGTAAGAAAATATATAATTTAATTGTAAAAAATTTTTAAATTTTTTTACTACTTAAACCCTCCCCCCCCACACACCGCTTGTCCGCTATTTTTTGGAAGCAGACCTGGCAACCCTAACTGCTTCCTGTCTTCAATTACCTGTAATCTTTATTGGGGCAGATAGATATGGTGGGCAGCCATCTTTTTCTTGTTATTTGAAATGGGGAGGGGGGTGTTTAAATCACCTAGGCCTGCAAGCTGGACTGCAGCTCACCTGGCATGCCGCCAGCCAGTTGTCTTCCTGGGCAGAGCATTGCCAAAATTTTGGGGTGCTTCCACAGATGCTTTCGCCTGCAAAGTAACAAGTCTTTTAAAAACACACCATGGTTTTTAAAAGTTTGGCCTAAATTTTGTTTCTTGACAATAGAAGAAAAAAATAGTAAAAGAAAGGGAAAAATGTTGAACAACAAGAAGAAATATGAATCATGGCCGCTGGGTGTGTAGATATATGTATAAAGTTTTGCAGGAGAGTTTCAATAAACTGTCTTTATTGAAGACTCTTTCACAGTCTATGCCCCATTCTTAAGCTTCATCAGGGTCTCCTGCTTAACAGCCTGCAAGCCTGATCTTGCCAAATGGGGATGGGGAAGATGGGTTTCCCTGGGCATTCAAGGGCTTAATCTTTGCTCTCCCAAGCCTCTCTGGAGGCCTCTGAGTTTTAAATGGGAGTCAACTGGCAGAAAGCAGGTTCCTTCTCCAGCTGCACTCAGAGGGGCATCACCTGTTGTTTTTTTCTCAAATTACACCGAAGCCTCAGGTTACACGAAACAGGAACTGTGGCTTATCTCTGCCTGTCTGTGTCTGTCAAGTCTATGATCTGTCTGTAATTTCCACACCCACAGGGATCGCTGGGTGCTGCTGCGGAAAGGCCTCCTCAGCTGGCTCACAGCGGAGGCTCTGGCCTTCTGCACTTGGCCCCCTCCCACTCGGCTGGCTTTCAGCTCCTGCAGACCAGTTGACCAGCCGGGAGTCTGAAGGGGTTATGAGGGCTAAAATCCAAAGCATCTGGAGAAAATGGAGAAAAGCAGAATTTTATATTTAGGTAGGAAAAACCAAAGATACAAGTACAGATTAGGCAAAACCTGGTTCAAAAACAGTAACTCTGAGAGGAACCTTAACATGAGCCAACAGTGTGTGGCAGCAGCAAAAAAGCTAATACAATCCTTGGTTCTATAAAGAGGCATGAAATCAAAATCACCTGAAATATTAATACCACTTTATAAATCATTACTAAGACCACACCTGGAATACTGCATCCAGTTTTGGTCACCACATTACAAAAAAGATGTTGGGACTTTGGAAAAAGTGCAGAGAACAGCAACTAAGATAATTAAGGGCCTGGAGAATAAAACATATGAAGAACGGTTGCAGGATTTGGTTTAGAGAAAAGAAGGACTATGGGTGACATGATGGCAGTATTCCATTATTTGAGGGGCTGCCACAAAGAAGAGGGGGTCAACTTATTTTCCAAAGCTCCAGAAGGCAGGACAAGAAGCAACAGATAGAAACTAATCAAGGAGAAAAGCAAGCTGGAATTGAGAAATTTCCTGACAGTGAGAACAATCAATCAGTGGAACAGCTTGCCTCCAGAAATTGTGGGTGCATCAAATTTTTTTACTACCGGTTCTGTGGGTGTGGCTTGGTGGGCGTGGCAGGAGAAGGATACTGTAAAATCTCCATTCCTCCCCACTCCAGGGAAAGGTTATTGCAAAATCCCCACTTCCTCCCAATCAGTTGGGACTTGGGAGGCAGAGAATATATGGAGGTGGGGCAAGTCAGAATTTTTACTACCAGTTCTCCGAACTACTCAAAATTTCTGCTACTAGTTCTCCAGAACTGGTCAGAACCTGCTGAAACCCACCTCTGGTGCATCATCACTGGAGGTTTTTAAGAAGAGACTGGACAGTCACCTGTCTGACATGGGATAGGGCAGTGATGGCGAACATTTTCGGCACTGAGTGCCCAAACCGAAACACACGCACATGCCACCGAGTGTCCAAACTGGAATGTGCATGCATGCACACTAGAGCACTAGAAAGCCAAAGACCAGCTGGTCAGCGCGCACATTCGCATGCGCACCGGGTCTTCAGGTTTCCGTCGCTTTGGTGTGTGCAAAGCAGTGGTGAAATCTAAAATTTGTTACTACCGGTTCTGTGGGCATGGCTTGGTGGTGGTGGTGGTAATGTAACTGGGTGGGCGTGGCCAATTTTTTTTTTTCTTTTAAAACCATTTTTTCTACAACCTCTTCAGCGAAGAGGTTGTAAAAAAATACTTTCAAAAGGCTCTGACAATCCCAGCTGAGTTGTCTGATCGGCAGAGGCTTTTTTAAAAACTGAGCTTGGATCGTCAGAGGCATTTAAAAGAAAAAAAGGGTTTTTTTTCTTTTAAAAGCCTTTGACGATCCCAGCTGAGCCACGTGATCATCAGAGGCTTTTTTTTACTTTTAAAAGCATTTTTTCGGCAGAAGAAGTTGTAGAAAAAATGCTTTTAAAAGTAAAAAAAAAGTCTCTCATGATTGTGCATCTCAGCTGGGCATGGTGGTGGGGCAGGGATTTTTGCTACCGGTTCTCCGAACCACCCGCCTCCATCACTACCGGATTGGGCGATCCGGTCCAAACCAGGAGCATTTCACCCCAAACAAAGTTTCAGGCCTTACTACTTACTTATTTGGGAACAATTTTTATAGTCCATTAGTCTGGTTCAGAAAGCCCCACTTCGGATGGCAAACACCAGTGGAAACAATGATGAAACAATATCAACATACAATGTTTTGTAAATAATGAAAAAAATAAGCTTTAACAGGCAAATTCAGCCATTAAGTAAGGATATAAATACAGGAATTTCTCAATTTATGACAATAATTGGGACCAGAATTTCTACTGCTAAGCAAGGAGGTTGTTGTGAGTTGTATGCAGTTTTATGGCCTATTTTGCTGTGGCTGTTAAGCGAATCACTGCAGCTGCAAGGTGAATCACGTGGTTGTTAACTAAATTCAGCTTTCCCCATTGATTTCACTTACTGGAAGCAGCCTTGAGGGCTGCCTGTGGCGTTTGCCTGTTCCCGGACATGGGCAACTGTTGTAAATACATTCCGCTCACCAAATCCCAGGATTTTGATCACAGGACAGTGGGGATGCTGTGTCAGTCATAAGTGTGAAGACCCATTGTAAATATCTTTTTTCAGTGCCATTGTAAGTTGCTAAATAAATGATTGTAAGTTGAGGACTATCTGTAAAGTAAAGATCCAGCTGTCTTTTTTTTTTTTTTTAAATTTGATTTATATGCTGCCCTTCTCCAGAGACTCAGGGCGGCTTACAATGCGCTAAGCAATAGCCTTCATACTTTTGTATATTTATACAAAGTCAGCTTATTGCCGCCACAATCTGGGTCCTCATTTTACCTACCTTAGAAAGGATGGAAGGCTGAGTCAACCTTGAGCCTTGGCGAGATTCGAACCTGCAGTAATTGCAGGCAGCTGGTCTTAATAACCAGCTTAATAACAGGGTGCCTTAGACCACTGTACTACCATGGCTCTTTTCTTTCTTTCTTTTCAAATAAGCACAGATTAATACTTGCAGCAGGTGATAGTTAGGATCTCCTTTGCATCCGATGCTGTCCCTTATCTGAGAGACAATTTTGCAGAAATGTTCTCAAGAAAAAAATGGTAATATATTTTTCTTGGTTGTCACAGCAGTCTTCCCCAACCTGGTGCTCCCCAGATGTGAGACTCCCACTCCTCAAAGTCCCAGCCAGCATTCTGACAAACCTGGAGGGCCGCTGCCTGGAAGCACTTTAGGTGGGATACAAATGAATGAATGAACAAATAAACCAGCTGCAAAAATGAGTGGCCCTGAAAATATTTTGCCTGCTAATCCTCCCCATGCACCATTCTGCACCATGCACTCCCGGACCTCCCTCCTGCCATCTCTTCCTCTCTGCCAGAACTTTTCTTCTGAGAAGGCCAGAGCCACCAACCGTTCCAGGCAAGCTGAGTGAGAGGTTCGGGGCTGCTCTTGTCTGGGACAGGAGAGAAGACAGAGCTGTCCGTCCAGCTGAGCTGCTCTTTAGCCTCTGCCCAGCTAGAAATGTTTCTCTCTCCTATCCCCAAAGCCGGAGGTTACCAAAGGAGCCCTCCCTCTGGCCCCAAATCTGGTTTGGGGGACCATTTGCTGGTCTTCCCCAGGCCTGTGGTCAAAGAAGTTAAGATGACACTCACATAGGCCCAGTACTCTTCAACATCTTCATCAATGAGTTGGACGAGGGGATAGATGGGGAACTCATCAAATTTGCAGATGTCACCAAGCTGGCAGGAATAGCCAACACTCCAGAAAATAGGCTCAAGATACAGAAGGATCTTGACAGACTTGAACACTGGGTGCTATCTAACAAAATGAAATTCACCAGTGAAAAAAGCAAGGGTCTACATTTAGGGAAGAAAAACAAAATGCCCAGGTACTGTATATGTGGTACCTTGCTCAATAGTAGTAACTGTGAGAGGGATCTTGGAGTCCTAGTGGACAACCATTTAGATATGAGCCAGCAGTGTGCAGCAGCTGGCAAAAAAGCCAACACAGTTTTGGGATGCATAAACAGAGGGATAGAATCAAGATCACGTGAAGTGTTGATACCACTTTATAATGTCTTGGTAAGGCCACACTTGGAATATTGCATTCAGTTTTGGTTGCGACAGTGTAAAAAAGATGTTGAGACTCTAGAAAGAGTGCAGAAAAGAGCAATAAAGATGATTAGGAGGCTAAAACATATGAAGAACGGTTGCAGGAACTGGGTATGTCTAGTTTAATGAAAAGAAAGACTAGGGGAGATATGATAGCAGTCTTCTAATATCTCAGGGTTGCCACAAAGAAGAGGGAGTCAAACTATTCTCCAAAGCACCTGAGGGTAGAACAAGAAGCAATGGGTGGAAACTAATTAAGGAGAGAAGCAACTTAGAACTAAGGAGAAATTTCCTGACAGAACAATGAATCAGTGGAACAACTTGCCTGCAGAAGTTGTGAATGCTCCAAAACTGGAAATTTTTAAAAAGATGTTGGATAACCATTTGTCTGAAGTGGTGTAGGGTTTCCTGCCTGGGCAGGGGGTTGGACTAGAAGACCTCCAAGGTTCCTTCCAACTCTGTTATTCTCACTTCTCTTCTCTTCGGGTAGGCCAGTGTTTCTTAATTTTGGCCGTTTTAAGATGCGTGGACTTTGAATCCCAGAATTTCCCAAACAGGTTGAGAAATACTGATTTAGGAGGCATTGCGGGAAAAGAAAGGATGGAGCTTTAATTGCACCATTGCAACCTCCATCTTGATAAAAAGTCTGTGGTTTCCATTTGCTCATCCCCACCTGCCCAGTTTCATTCCCCCGTGAGTGGACCTTGTGGCCCAGATGGTTTGAAGTGTTGCATTGAATCCGGTCAACACAATTCCCTACTGTGTGACTTTGACCTCTCGTCCTTTCTCGGCCTCACAGCGTGGTTGTTCTATGGGGACTTCACTGAGCTCCTGATTGAAAGGTAAGATACCTAAGAAATAAAATTTGGGGCGCACCCATCTGAATCACAGTGATTTGTTGGGGACAAGGCAGAATATTGATACAATTGTTTAGTCCATTGTCATCATCATCATCATCATAATGCAGTGTTAACATTGGAAATGAAATACAGTGAAATAAAACAAAAGCAATAAAATCAGACGCCAAAATGGAAATTTTGATCGGAAAAAAAAATGGATAAATTCTGAGTTGATGTCAGCGATGGGAATTTATTTAGCGTGTGGGGATGTTACATTAGCCAGGAGACTATAGTGTTAGAAAAGAGTAGTTGTTTGGCTGCTGACAATTGCTAGTCCATTCAGTTCTTGATCACAATGGGAAGAATTTGAAGAAAAGAAAATGGAGACATAAAAGTGCTAGGTTGATTAAAGAAGTCTCAGAAAATTAAAACATTGAGTCTCACATATTTCAAAGAAACTGAATGATATGAAAGTAGAATAAATCACAAGCCAGAATTTCTTTTTAAAGAAATTTTGCTGGAAAATTCTACAAACATATATGCTTGCCCTGATAAGAGTAATACATTCACATTTTAGAGGGATACCCAAGACAACTCACTAGAATGTAAAGTTGCAAAACGGAGAAAAGAGACTGAGAAAACTTTTTGCTGAGTCCAAATGGCTGTTACACCAGAAATCAAAAACGAAGCAAAGCAGGTTAAGAACTGGAGTGCAGCAGGAAAAGAGGAAGGACCCAGATTCTGGCTCAAGCATCTGATGACACTTCATGAAAGGTGGACTATTCAATTTAATGTCATGTTTCAGATTGGAAACTTTGAAGAATGAATGGCAACTGGTAGAACACTTTTAGTAATAAAAAACAGACAAAAGTGTACTTGCAAGCAACTGTGGAATAGTTTTCATTTGTCAAGAATGTTCAGACTGCTAACTGGTGTGCAGTGTTCAAAAATTTTATGTATTCATTTGAACAAAAGATTTGCTAAAATTTCACGAAGAGCAAAAGGCCAATTGTTAGTTGACAAAATTATATTTTAAAACTACAAGTGAAGAAAAAACTAACTTACAAGAAGTTAGGAATTGTTATAAAAGGATATTTTATCCTCTTCACTTAGTTGCATACAGGAATGCTTGTAAATGCATTAGTGCATAAAACCAGAATTTTGTAAAAGAAGCTATGAAAAAATAGAAAACAACTTTGATGGTAAATGGGAAATGTAAACTTCAGGGCAGGAATTTTCCAAGGAGATTCATTCTTTTGCTTTTTACTGTCTCAGTCATACCCTTCACTAATATCCTGAATAAAAACAAAACCTGGATATGAACTATAAAAAGAAGGTGGAAAAACAGTGTACCTTTTAACAGGGTTGATTGAAAGTCTATGGAAAATCAGAAACCGAAAATGAACCCTTAATATTGTAA
This sequence comes from Pantherophis guttatus, assembly GCF_059756535.1. NCBI lineage: Eukaryota > Metazoa > Chordata > Lepidosauria > Squamata > Colubridae > Pantherophis > Pantherophis guttatus. The sequence goes on from NC_142076.1 coordinate 983,247, forward strand.
GGATATATAGTGGTGATTTCAATATGGAATTTGAATTTAACAAATGTGCAATGCTCAGCATAAAGAAAGGAAAAAATGATCAAAATGATGCAGTTGCCCACAGAAGAAAGCTACAAATATCTAGGAATTCTTGGATCAGAAAACATTTTGCATAGTGAAATTAAAAACACTTAGAATATTTAAAAAGTTCTACACTGAAAGTTAAATGGTGGAAATACAATTACTGTACAACCATGAATAATGGGTGTACCAGTCCTGTAATAAGATATACTGCTGACGGAGAAAACTGGATACAGCTTGAATCAAACAATTTAAATTGGAAAACCCAAAACTGATGCTAGTGCGTCATACATGCAATCCATGGTGAAGTTTATTGACTACATGTACCATGAAATATCATGCTTTGTTATTCATGGTTTACTGACAGTAAAACAATTGGAGAAAAAAACATGGAGGAAATAATTACATTACATGGCCAGTAAAGTGGGCAGCACCAGGAATTGATAATGGTTGCAAGCTGGCACTTTCAAGGAGGAAACAAAGGTTCTTTTTTGCAGCTGAAAACAAGCATTGAAACAAACACAATGCAAGCAAGGATTCAACACGTATCAAAGGGCAATGCAGCGTTTATAAGAAAAGTTGGATGAAACCGTGGATGGTGTGGCTAGTGAATGCAAAAAATTGCTCAAAGTAACCCCCATTGTTTGGCTCAGGAGATGAGCCTCACTACTCTGGGTGGTTCATAGTTCAGTGTTTATCCTAGGGTTCGGGGGGCAGGGGGTGTTATGCCAGGGGGAAGGGAAGCTTGTCTTTAATCTTGTAAACTACCGCGAATCACTTGTGTAAGGGTGAATCAATTAAATCAACCAACCTACCAACCACTAAGGTCCCTTGAAATCTATACAAAAACTCTCAATTCCCAACTTTCCCAAATGTGGTATGAATACAACATTGAAAAAATTATTGCAAATGAAGAAATTAACATTTTAGGGGACTTTGGCATACAAATTGATTGCCATCTGGAACACAATACTACAGATATAACAATAGTTATATCTGATATACAATATCATGCTGGAGGTGGCTGACAGATTTAAGAGAAGAGCAACTCCCTTCCTCCCCGTCTTTTAATTGTAAATTATTACACAGTCAGCCAGATGTTCAGACTGGATTTGGCATTTTTATCCACCTATGGAGTCTTTTCCAAGGAGCTGGGATAAGCAGATGTTGATGTTTTGTGGTGTTAGTTTTAGTTAGATGACTTAGAAGTGAAGATGCTTGCCTCCCACTCAGAAGGTTGAGGTCAATCCTAGGTAGCAGCAGATCTTTCTCTCTCAGGGCGGAAAGAGAAAATATCTGCTGAGAGCTCCATTTAGGTGTCAGGAAGGGCATCCGGCCAGTAAATGCTCAGCTCCATCCGATCGCTCTGACTCCATCCCAAATTAAGGGATTATAGGATTGTAAAAAGGGAGGTGTTTTTTTAGAGGTATCATTGCAGGATGGAAGCTGTTCCGAGTCAAGCTGTTCTTTGTAATTGACTGATGAGGATTTTGTCAAGGTTGATGAGGTTCAAATCATGCTCAGGTGTTTTGGGATCACACCCAAGATGCCTATTTGGGGATTACATCCAAGGATTATTATGATTATTTGTTACTTGAATGTTTTATTGGCTTTTGATCTTCGCAAGCCGCCCAGAGTGTGCTCTAGATGAGATGGGCAGCAAACAAGTCTAATAAATAAATAATCGAAAAGGAAAAAATAATTTTGTAGATTTGGCAACGCCAGGGAGACAATAGGGCCAAAGGTACAGAATTGGAAAAAAATACAAAATGTAGAGATCAAGGGATCAAATGGGTGGATGATGAAAAAGATCTTACAAAGTTATTCTTTTGTTAATGGAGCATTAGGCGGAATAACAAATACATTTTTACAATAACTATTTTGGTTGTATCAACTGCACATTTGCAAAAAAACACCTTGCTGGACCCATGTTATTTAGATAATTCCTAGATTGGAATTTGTATTTTCCAAAAATATCAGAAACATAATTATTTTTATCCTTTGTAGTGTTGAATAAAAGCATCATCACCATCACAGTAGCAGTGGGGCTATTGCCCATCCCTGCCCCTTTCATTTGCACTCTCATCCCCTCATCTCTCTTATCCTTTTAATTTACACACATCCAAACAGAAATGGAGATCCTCTCTATCCAGAGGATCATCAGCAAGTTCACAATATAAAAATACATAAATGCAAAATGAGTAATAAATATAACTGAAACATACACTGAAATGCTACAGGATCTCCTGCTTGAGCAGGGGGTTGGACTAGAAGACCTCCAAGATCCCTGCCCATTCTGTTAGTCTATGTTCTAGGTACAGTTTTAAAATTATGTTAAACAATAAAATCTCCTTGGAGTCAAGCTTAGCTCCGGATGACGTCTAAGCAACAAAATAGGCCTGCTTTGCTGATGCTTTTTTCTAGGATGATTTGGGGTTATTTCTCGGTATAGGTTACCATCCGGAATATATTTATTTCTTTATATGTATCCTTGTATGTTGCCTCAGTGGTTATGCCAATTTCCTCACCAACAATTGCTGAAATTGTGGAACTAAAGTGAATGCATCTGGGTGTTACTAGCATGTTCTACTGCTGGATTTTCCTTATCTTGGCAATCTTGAGATGTGAAGCTTCAGCTCCCAGAATTCCTCAGTTAGTGTGGCCTGTCAGCCTCCATGTTTTTATTGCTGTACTCAGTAAAAGTACCTTTCTCTATGAAAATGGAGTCAGGGTTTTTCTTTCTTGAGTACTGAAAGGAGACAGACCTGACATTAAGCAAGGTCTGAGACATTACATTTAGTTAAACGTCAATTTAGTTAAACAACAATATTGCTGAGCACATTGTAAGCCGCCCTGAGTCTCCGGAGAAGGGCGGCATATAAATCAAATTAAAAAAAAAAATTCTGGTTGCCGGCGCTGAAGAAAGACATAGAAGCCTACGTGGCGAGCTGCCCCATATGTGCTTCAGCAAAGAGGCCTCCTGGGAAACCACCTGGGCTGCTTCAGAGTGTAACCAGGCCGGGAGCCCCATGGAAGGAAATGTCCATGGATTTTATTGTTGAGTTGCCCGAAAGTGGAGGGAATACAGTCATTTGGGTGATAGCATCGAAGCCTGACAATTTACTTTCTAGACAAATGCATTTTATCCCATGTCCCAAGATCCCTTCGGCTAAAACTCTTGCTAATTGTTTGTCCAACATGTGTATAGATTACACGGTGCTCCAGAGGGGTCCAGTTCACCAGGAATCTCGGACAGAGGGGTCCAGTTCACCTCCCACTTTTGGAAGGAGTTTCTGGGATTGTTAGGCTCCGCCCAGGGGTTAAGCTCTGCCCACCACCCTCAGACCAATGGGGCTTGTGAAAGAACTAACTCAGTGTTGGAACAATACCTAGATGTTACATAAATTATCAGCAAGATAACTGGGCAGACTTGTTGCCGTTTGCAGAGGTTGCATATAATAACTCTATACACAGCAGTACTGGGTTTACCCCCTTTAAGGTAGCCTCTGGCCAAGACTTTGTGCCCATCCTGGAGTTACCTCAGGAAAATCCACAGATTCCTTCTTTGGCTGAATGGATTGAACAGCTACGTGGTACTTGGTCCGTAACACGTAAGGCCCTGGACGAGGCTCACCAAGCTCATAAAGTCCAAACTGATAAGAAAAGACTTCAGGGTAGGGATTATAAGGTAGGAGATAGGGTTTTCCTTTCTACCAAGTACTTGCAAACTACCCAAAAGTTGAAGAAACTTGGGGCCAAATACGTGGGTCCTTTCCCTATCGTGCGCATAGTTAACCCAGTTACGGTGCAATTAGAGCTGCCTAAAACCTTGCAAAGGATTCAACCGGTGTTTCATGTTAGTTTGCTGAAACCCGAGCGTACGTCCCCTTTGTGTTCGGACCAAGGACCTCCTCCTGTCCCCAGACTCATTGAAGGGGAACAGCATTTTGAGGTCAAAGAAATATTGGATTCGAGGAAACATCGCAGTAAGGTGCAGTACTTGGTGGCCTGGAAACATTTCCCTTTAGCTCAGTCTGAATGGGTAAATGAGTGAGATGTTAGGGCTCCGAAACAGCTACAATTATTTTATTCCAAATATCCTGATAAACCTTCATCTTGGAGCTGTACTCATGTTCCTGGTTATGTAATTATCTATTTTCCCTTATTCTGTTTTTCTTGTAGGGATAATGACTCTTCTGCAGGAGGGCAGAATGTCAGCCTCCGCCTTTTTATTGCTTGCTTGCTTGGCTGCCATTGTAACGGGGGAAGGGGGGAGCTATTTGAATGTCTGGGAGGGGAGAAGTGAACTGGTGGAGAAGAGGGGAGAAAGGGGATGTGGATTGGATAATCCTGACTGGACCATTGGGGGGAGGGTTTTAAGGATGCTTTCTATATGTGGTTTTTGCGCCTATTGCCTCAGACCTTGCTTTTCTTTGATTGCATTCAGTTCATACTCAGTAAAAGTACCTTTCTCTATGAAAATGGAGTCGGGGTTTTTCTTTCTTGAGTGCTGAAAGGAGGCACACCTGACGTGGCCGTTGCTAAGAATTCTGGGAGGAAGTCCACAAAAGAGGCATGGGTGCCTGACGGTTTGCAGGCTGGATGTGGTCCACAGCTGCTCCAGAAGTCCCCAAAGATACACTTGTAGAATTTGTCATCATTCAGATTGTTGGCAGTGTGATTTGTGGAGAAAAATATAACAAAACTACAGCTTAAAGTATCTTTTCTATTTTGCCTTAATTCCCAAAGAATCCCCAGAGAAGGATTGGGTTCAGACAACATACTGCAACTGTGGGTTAACAAAGTCAATTGTTGGTTTGATATTATCATCAGTGCCAATCCAGCTGCTCCTTAGTTTGCCGAGCACTGTGAACTCTTGTACTTTAGAAAACAAATTATAATTAAATTTGTAATAAATTTGTAATAAAACATAAGCATGAATCTTCATGACAATCTGAAAGGTGTCCATTTGGTCATTAATTTTACAAATACAAATTTTAATAGGCTTTTCTGCCTATTCCCGGTTCTTAGCACACTGCAGCAATGCATACTTTGAGTTGGGAAAGCTCAGAGCTCTGTTATTATTCAACCAGTTGAATCATTTCCTGTTTTCTGCAGGTTTGGAAGAATTCTCTGAGGCAGACTGAAAATATTTGTGGTGCCTCACGAACGTGCTGGCCTGAAGGCCTGGGAAATATCTGGTTTGTTACACTTGCCAGGGAAGAGGAGCCAACTGTGTGTGCTTGTGACAGTGTGCAGCGTCACATTGTGTGATAGAAGTTACAAAAGACAATTGAGCTTGCTGACTTGATTGCTCTAGAGGAGAGAGAACTGCCTTGCACAGATTATCTAACATTGGTCTTACAAAACTGCCTTCTCTTGCTCAAAGCCTCTTTTTATTCTGCAGGGGGCAAGAAACAATGGGTTCCCCAAGGAATCTGTCCATAAGACCAGCTCTATCTGGGAGCTTCACAATAGCTGTAGCCTCTGGTCTTCAACCGTCAGTCAATCTCATTGCGGGACACAGAGTCCCGCTAATCTGAAAGTTGTCTCTCTCTCCAGGGAGTGTCTCACATTCCTTTAGCCTTTGCACCAGGAAAGAGTGTGCAAGGCTACTCGGTATTGTGAGCTCTTAAACCAGTAGCAGGTAAGGCCTCTCCTCTGCAGCCAATCGGTGCTCTGTGTTCCCTGGCCTCCAGGGAGTGAGTGTGTGATGCACAGCTCACCTTTCATGTTCCTTTCTCTCCCTCTGAAATGCTGTGTGGGAAAGGCCGTGGGAGCTGGGGTGGAGAGATGCTGCATGGGAACGGTCTGATAAGAGAGGGCAGAGCCTGCAGCTGGAGAGTGGGTGGGGCAAGGGACCCTCCCTTGTTTCTCTGGTTGTAAGGAGACAGTGGGAGGATTGTGCTTTAGGTTTGCAAGATTCTGCCAATGTAGCTGTCAGCTTTGGAAGCCATATTAGACCGGAAGCTTCAATGCTGCCACCTTTTCATGTGTGGGAAAGTAGGAGGGGGGATTAAGGAGAGGGGTTGTTAGTAGACATAATAGCATTCTTCCTGTCGGTCAAGGTCAGGGCGATCCAGCATCTGGAGAAGGAGTGATCAGGGGGCTGGGTCGAGATGGAACGGACGTTGATTGGAGCATGTGATCGAATAGGGAGAAAGGGGATGGTTTTGGGGGTTTTGATTTACTGAGGGAAAACCCGGGCTTTTCAGATTTGGGTTTTCCCAGATGTGCCAGTTTGCCTATTCTAGTAAAGAGAAGTATGGAAAATGCTTGCTTCCGCATCTTTACTTGGAGTTGGGGTTTTTCTGGAACGCTGACATTAACCCGAATCTGCTTTAAAACCTACTACCGAGTTCACATAAAGGAGGGAGACGAATGGAAGACTGCTTTTAACTGCCCCCTGGGCAGTTTCCAATTCTGGGTCATGCCTTTTGGACTCCAAGGGGCCCCCGCAGTCTTCATGCAACTGATCAATGAAGTTTTGCATGAGCACCTATATAAGGGGCTTCTTGTTTATCTTGATGACATCCTTATATTCAGCGAAAGTATGGAAGAACATGTCAGATTGGTCAGACAAGTGTTGAAAAAACTCCTAGCGACCAAGCTTTATGCAAAGTTGTCCAAATGTGAGTTCTATAAGGAGTCCTTGGACTACCTGGGATACAGGGTGTCGAGTCAGGGAATCGAAATGGACCCAGGACTGGCAGCCCCCACGAATCCGTAAGCAACTCCAAAGCTTCCTGGGGTTTGCAAACTTTTACAGACAATTCATCCCTTCCTTCACTGAGGTCGCGCTCCCTTTGACAGAATTGCTAAAAACCGGCCCGTCTCCCACCAAGCCAAAACCTAGCCAACCCCTAGCTTGGACAATGGGTTGTCAAAAATCCTTTGAACAGTTGAAATGCCTATTTGCAGTGGAGCCGATCCTACAGCATCCTGACCCAAATAAGCCATTTGTGTTCAGGCAGACGCAAGTGATGTGGCGGTGGCTGCTGTTCTACTGCAAAGGAACGCCCAAAACAATCTAATGCCGTGTGCTTAAGTATCAAGAAAGTTAATGGACACTGAGCGCAGATGGGCGGTATGGAAAAAAGAGGCTTTTGCGGTGTGATGGGCTCTCCTATCCTGGAGACACTTCCTAGAGGGGGTTAATGAGCCTTTTGAGGTATGGACTGACCACAAGAATCTTGAGGCCCTGAAGACCCTGAAGAAACTTTCACCCAAGCAGGTTCATTGGGCTCAATATTTCAAACGCTTTAACTTTAACCTGAAATACATCCCGGGGGGGGGGGGGAACTTTTAGCTGACGCTCTCTCCCGTAAGCTTCAGTTTGACAGCCGACGGAAAGAGATAGTTCATGCCATGATCTCGGAAACTCAGCCAGCCGCCCAAGCCCGCAAACGTGCCAGGTTTCCAACCTCCCCGAAGACAAATTGACAGCGGAGCTAAAAGCAGCGCTCTCGACTGATTCCTGGTTCAAGGAAAACCAGGCGGACCTAACCCTAAGAGACAGGTTGGCATGGAAGGGGAGTAAGCTTTATGTGCCCCACAGCATGTGACTCCTGGTGCTAAAGAGGAGTCATGATTCTCAACTAGGGGGCCATGTGCAACCTCCCTGCGCTCCCCCCATTTTTGGCACGTGACAGCAAAAAGTTTAGCCATCACTGTCCTAGGACATCTGGCTTACTGTGCGAGAGAAATATCACATAGGTTACAATGCTGGAATCCACGGTAGATTAGATTAACATTATTTCATTTTATTTTGCTTTCCCCCAGTAACACTGGAGAAAAGAAGACCCATCAATATTGAGGGCTGCACAGGAAGCCCTGGGTTGCATCTAGAGGCCTCTAGACACATGACTGGAAGCCTCTTTGCAACCCAGCAACTTCTGCTACTTTCAACACTGCCCGCGTTTGCCTGCTCCTTAGTACCAAGCACGCAGCAAAGAAGCCAGGCTGGCAAGCTTCTTCTGGAGAAGGGGAGCATTGGAGCAGCCTCTTTGTGATGGGCCACAACAGCTGCTGAGAGGCTCCTTTCCAAATGTTTATCCCAGGGTTGTAAAAATGCCACTGATATTGCAAAAAGGGTGATGATGCAGGTGAGGAGGGAGGATTCTTAGAGTTGAACTGTGGCTTGCAGAGCGTGAGTGCAGCTGAAGGAAGCTCCCTTGGGCCCTTTGCAACTTCTGGGGGTTCAACACACACACACACCTTTATCCCAAAGGTGCTTTTTCAAGAGTCAATTGGGCTTTCTGGGGGGTTTTTTGAAGATGTTTCACTTCTCATCCAAGAAGCTTCTTCAGCTCTGTCTCTTGAAAAAGCCCCTTTGGGATCTAGATGACTGAGAATCTCACACCCCTTTACTTTTGCGTTTGTTGTTTGCTTTGGACAAAGAGAAATGCATCTTTGGAAGAGAAAGAAGGGAGAGAAGTGTCTCCCTCCACCTTGGCTTCTGGCCCCACCCACTGCTTTTCCCTTCCCCCTCCCATTATGCAAATATCTCCCACTACAGTAGTTGTCCAAGAGAGGAAGAAGATGTCAGCTTGGGCCCAGTGAGCTGAATGGCCGAGGACCAAATGCGAGAAGTGAAATGAGAGACACGAAATGCTTGTTCTGCCTGAAAAGGCCAGGATGGGCAACCATTTTGAGCCCAGGACAAACTTTCTGTCCGTGTTCTGCCTGGGAGCTGTGTGGTTAGTGGGTGTAAGGACAAGGATTTCATTTTTCTTTTCAATTGTATTGATTTTATTGATGCCTTTTATATTTTTCATATTGTTTTATTGTTGTGAACTGCTGCTGCTGCAAATACTTAAATAAAGAGGAAGAGAAAGTAATTTAAAAATATATGCATTGCCAGAGTAAGGGCAGAATATTTGGGCCAGGTGCACATCCGTGCCCCCTCCCATGCTGTAGTGGATGGGAGATGCTTTGTCAAATTTGAGGAACAATTGTACGTTTCACACCAGAGATGAAAAAATGCTGCCAAGTAGAGTTTCTCCCCAAGGGATCTAAGGGGCCACAGGGGCCCTCCACTGACATCAAGTTGCCTTACTGTGTGATCCTAAGATTGCAAGTGAGGCATGATGCCCTTTCCACCCGAACTGGGCACCTTTTGTCCCAGGGTAGATGCAACTGAGTTGTGTCGTGGTCACCTGATACACTTAACAAGGCTTAGGCAGCTCCCCAGCCGTCCAGGCCTCTCTGCTTTCTGTTTACTCACCGGAGGCCCCTCCAGTGCAGAGAGATCAAAGGGCTCCTTGCTGTATGGCTGCAGAAGAACCTCAGGCGGGACACTTGATTTGGGGGATGGCAATTTCTCCCTCCCCATAGAACCAGAGTGGGGAGAAGATGGTCAAAATTCTGCCTTGCACAAAACTCTTTCCAGAGGAAGGGGCCGTGACAAGAACTGGAAAGCCTGAAGGGCCCCTGGCCTCCGGCTGCACCTTGGGAAGCCAGCTCTTCTGGTCTCCTGCGGAGGAGCCAGGCTCCCACTGAAGAGAAGAAGCGTAATAGAAATTCAGATGTCCCAGCCACCCGCCCAGCTTCCTGGCTAGGGAGTCATTCAACACAAGCTGCATAATTGGATTGTTTACCTGCTGCCCTCTCTTCCAGGAAGGAGGGGAGATGTCACCAGGTGGTTATTATTTTATTTTCTCTGCCTGAGGCGCACAGAGTATCAAGGAAGGCGAGTTGTCAGAGCCGGCTCCTGCTGGTCCTGCTCACCAGTCTGGGGACCAACCCATCTTGGCTTTATGTGGGCGGCAGGATCCAATGGTGAGCCTTTTCTCTGGCCGGTGAGATCCCCTTGCAGATGGAGAGCCTCTCTCTGAGGATGCTCTCCTATTGGGGGGGGGGAGTGACCACAGGGGAAAAGAAAGCGAAAGGGCTGCTCCCCCCCCCAGCTGTCCAGGTGTTCTGCTGCCAGTTTTACAGGAGGGGGAAAGGGTTGCCTTTGTAGTTTTTGGGGTGGGAAGAGCAGGAGCGGGTGGGTTTACAGAATGGGAGGAAGAAAATGATTTTTTAAAATGTGGTTGCACTTATTTTAGAGCTTATATTACAGTTTTTTTGAGTTTTGATATCACAAGAGGAAATCCTCTTGCAGGTTTTCAGTGGTTATGCTCAGTGGTTATACACTTTCCCTAGTATTGTAGGGAAATATTTAGAAATAGCAATTTGGCCCTGAAACAAATGGTCTGGTTGAGTAGAAGAGCATAATGGTCCCATTGCAGCATTATTCAGTGGTTTTATTTATCATTTTATTATACAGATTTGCTCTCCATTTATAACTGCAGGCTTTTCTGGGTGCCTCCTGAGTTGAACAAATGCAAAATTGTTATTAAAAAAGTTGTAGGACTCAATCCTGATCCTAGACAAATAGAAAGGATCTTTTGTTGGCTCAAACAGGTATTCGGCCTTGGGCCAGCACACCTGCAGAGGTACACCCTCTGGAATCACCAAGGGGGATGGGGTGCAGAACCGCCAAGAAGGTGTTTTTTCTGCTCTCTCCTTGGGTTCTTCCTGAAATCGGATCAACTCTGTACAGGATCTAATCTTGAGGCTGCCTTTACAGCAGTCTTGTTCAATCTTGACAGCTTTAAGGTAGGTGGACCTGGGAGTTGAAGGTTGCCAAAGTTCAGAAATATTGTTTTAAAGATTAGCTCCGTCCTGAAGTGGATTTTGTGGGAGCGGGCACAAAGATCCTGCTGATACCCAGAGCCCCGACTCACCCTCAAGAACTCTTTGCCCTTCCCTTCTGAAGTCCCTGCTGTCAAGAAGAGGCTCGAGCAGTGAACGGGTGACCCATCTGGTGCCAACCAACCGGGAGTGGGGGACCAGCTCACTCTGCTATCTCGCCATGGGATTATCTCCTGGCTGTCATCACTCAGCTTTCAGTCAGGAGATGAGGGTGGCAGGAATAGGAACTGCCAGGAAAGTTGGATGGATTTCAGAGCCAGACATTTTGCAAGTGTAAATCTGGAGATTTACACTCGGTCTCAAATGTGATTACGATAGGTCAGGCTGGTGGGATGGTAGCAAGAAATCCTTTGCTACTATTTGTCAGGCTGTTGATGTGCCTGCAAACCTGACAGGGCAAAAGATCAAGGAAAGATCCCCCTGTTTGCATGATGGCTTTTCTCTCAGGGGACAAACGGATTATCTGAAACCACCTTTGTGATCTTATGCTGCAATTTTGCATGTGCTGCAGAATAGGATGGCCACTAGCAGTCATCCTGGGGAAGTGGTGAGTTCCTGTATGGCCTAGCAAGAAGACTTTGTGGTGTACCCATCCTACAAAACCTGAAGGTGAGGTTTTGTCCCTCAGAGATGATGGTCCCACATTCTGTCTGCTTGGCTCCTGTGCTAGCTTGATGGCTCCAACTTAGCTGTACAGAAGCTTTCCACTTTATTGAGGAGAGTAGACATTGCGCTTGATAATCAGATCTAGAAAGCATTCTGTACTTAGTGTCCATGGGACGTGAACAGTTTACACAACACACAACTAGCACAGATTTGGAAATCTGGAACCAGAACCTCTGGAAGTCAGGCTTCAACTACCCAATGGCTGCATAGACAGGTAAATAACCTTCCAATCCAAATATTGGAGAGAGGGAGAAATAGCAGAAAATGGCTGCTTAGACCTATTTTAATTTTCTTTTGGAGGATGTCTCCCTAAACGAAGTTAAACTGATCATTTAATTTAAACAAAATTTTCCACCAAAATTAGAAAGAAATTTGGGGAACAACATATCTGAAGTTCTCTTCCTTTGAATTAAAGCACTAAATTTATCCATTGTCCAGGAGAAAATCTGTTCCTCTTCTTTAGCAACAGTAGAGAGTAGCACTTTTTAAAAAAGGCCTCTTGGCAGCCTCCGAACACGCCCCCCACCCCCACAGCTTTCCTTGGGAGTTTTGGAAACTATGAACAACTGGGGGGGGGGGGGGAAACCTCCAGACATGCAAGCCCAGCCCTTCTCCACCGCATTACTAAGTACAGGAATCCCAGATGTCACCAAAACCATCTTCTCCTTTTCACGTTTGAAATCAGGTTCTCTTTCATCAAACTAAATAAAAAATAATAGGAACAAATGCAGGACAATTTCTCTGCCTGGCACTAATTAACAGAGCCAGAAACAAGATGTCTTTGAGATTGGGTGTAGGATCCCATCCAGCTGTGCTGTGCGATCGCCAGAGCTGGTTTTTTTTACTTTTTTAAAGCATTTTTTTACTACCTATTCACCCGAGCCAGTAGTAAAAAATGCTTTAAAAAAGTAAAAAAAAAAAAAAAAGCCTCTGACAATCACAGCTGTGCTGTGCGTTCGTCGGAACCTTTTAAAAACTTTTTAAAAGTATTTTTTACTACCTATTTGCCGGTAGTAAAAAATGTTTTTAAAAAGTTTTTTTAAAAGGTTCCCACGCGTGCCACAGCTGATCACCCCCCCCCGCACTGTTCTACTTACCTTCCCAAGCCTCCTTTTGGCGCACACTGCACATGCGTGTGCATAGCTCGCGTTTGGTGTGCACTGTGCATGCACGCATGCATGGCCAACGAACCGGTAGTAAACTGGTTCAGATTTCACCACTGATCCCACCGTCTAAAAATCAAAGGAAATCCTACCAAAATGTCCCTTAAAATATAAAAAATATAAAAAATCCACCTGGGCCTTCTATAATTTTGTAAACAGCAAACATAAAGACTCAAGATCCGTCCCACCACTAAAAGGGCCAAACGGGAAAGACTGTAATGATGAAACCTTTAAGGCCAACCTCTTCAACACGTTCTTCGGTTCAGTCCTTGTAAACAGCAATGGATCATGCCCCACATTTCCCAATTGTACCACAACTAATCACAATGATCTACTACTACATCTACTACAGAAGATGCCATCATAAACGCATTACCCAACCTAAAACCATCTCTATCTATTGGCCCTGATGGATTATGTGTCTACTTCTTTAAAAATCTTTCAACCACCATAGCAGAACCTCTTAGTATAATCTATGAAATATCTTTCAAATCCAGTTACTTGCCTAATTTATGGTCACTAGCCACAGTCATCCCTATTTTCAAAAAGGGTGACCCCAGCCTAGTTGAAAATTACAGACCAATCTCGTTATGTTGCATCACATGCAAAGACATGGAATCAATCATAAACCAATCCATTATCCTCTATTTAGACCAACAACCTACTTTCTAACAAGCAGTTTGGCTTCAGAAAAAAACTGTCGTGCAATCTGCAACTCCTACACTGCAAAAACATATGGACTTCCAACTCGACCAGGGTAAAGCAAAAGATGCAATTTATATAGACTTCTGTAAAGCCTTTGATTCAGTAGTACACAACAAGCTACTTCTAAAACTAAAATCTTATGGCATTTCCGGATCCCTGCATAAGTGGATAGCTGCGTTCCTATCTAACAAGCAACAAGTGGTCAAAATAGGGAACGCCCTATCAAACCCTGCACCAGTTAACAGTGGTGTCCCCCAAGGAAGTGTTTTAGGACCCACGCTCTTTATACTTTACATAAATGACCTTTGCAATCATATTATAAGCAACTGCGTTCTCTTCGCTGATGATGTAAAACTATTCAACACCACCGACAATGCTGCTACCCTACAGAAAGACCTTGACTATCTATCAGAATGGTCAAACAATTGGCAACTCCAAATTTCAACCAACAAATGTTCTGTCTTACATATTGGCAAAAAAAAAATCAAAACACTAAATACAAGGTGGGCGGATACGACCTTATAGACGACCCTCATTCTATTAAGGACCTTGGAGTACTCATCTCAAATGATCTAAGTGCCAGAGCTCACTGTAACAACATTGCCAAAAAAGCATTAAAAGTTGTTAACCTAATCTTGCGTAGCTTCTTCTCCGGTAATATTGAACTGCAAACCAGGGCATACAAAACTTTTGCTAGACCAATTCTTGAATACAGCTCGTCTGTTTGGAATCAACACTGCATATCGGACATTAATACAATTGAATGAGTCCAGAGATATTTCACGAGAAGAGTCCTCCATTCCTCTGCTCACAACAGAATACCTTATGCCGCCAGACTTCAAATTTTGGGATTAGACAATTTATTAGAACTTTGCCATCTTCGGTCAGACCTAAGCGTAGTACATAAAATTATCTGCTACAATGTCCTATCTGTCAATGACTACTTCAGCTTCAACCACAACAATACACGAGCACACAATAGATACAAACTTGTGGTAAACCGTGCTAAACATGATTACAGAAAATACGACTTCAGTAACAGAGTTGTCAGCGCCTGGAATGCACTACCTGCCTCTGTGGTTTCTTCCCCAAACCCCCAAAACTTTAACCTTAAATTGTCCACTGTAGACCTCACCCCATTCCTAAGAGGTCTGTAAGGGACATGCATAAGCGCACCAGTGCGCCTTCCATCCCTCTCCTAATGTTCCCTTTTATATGTATCCATTTCATGTATTCATAATCATGTTTATACTTTGATCTGTTACCTATTACAAGCTTGACTCAATCAATCAATCAATCAATCAATCAATCAATCAATTAATCAATCAATCTTGTGGCAAAATAAGTTTACCCCACTGCAGGCAGTAAACCAAAGCCACTGGCTCCAGTTTTCCAGACTCCAAAAGCCCCTTTCTTTCTTTCTTCCTTCCTTCCTTTCTTTTCTGCTCCTTAAATCTTCACTTCTGTCTGTTCTGAATTATGTCCAATACCCAAAGTGCAAAGCCAGCCCTTCCAGTCACAGCACCCCCCCCCAAATACTTTGCCAAGGTGGGACAAAGATCGTATGTCCTTAAACAATTTATTTGGTGCCAGTAGCATTCTTGGCCTTTTAGGCAGCTGGAAAGATACTTGCCAGACCAAATTAATCTAGTGGGACAAATTCTCCTCAATTAAGAAAAAAACCTGAGAGAGGCTTGTCTGAAGCCTTGCTCTGAGTTGGAGAAATCGTCTTTGACAAGGAATGTTTTCAGAAATGGAAGCTTGGTTCCCCCAAAGCATGTGGGGGTAGCTTTTCCACCAGCAGTCCTACTAAGGACTATCTGCATTGCAGGGACTATTTGGGGGGCAGATGTGGGAGAAGAAGCAAGAAAATGTAGGTGCGAGATTTCAAAAACAATGCATTGCAGTTAGGAAGTATGGAGTGAAGTGGCAAGTTTGAAAAGTGAAATGAATGGTAATATGGCCAGGGAATACTTCCTTTACATGAGCTAAATCTCCAGGAAAAGATTAATTGTATTTTCGGATGCAGAAGGAACTTGCTGAAGGCCTGTTAACCCTTGAAGGAATCTTGAATGACTAGAGGTAGGCAAATGTTGCCTTTTTATTTCAAGGTTTCAAGGACAGTGGATAATTAGTCTGACCAGTATTTGGAAAGATTCTAGAATAGATCATAGAGAAATAGATTGTATGGAGCTGGATAATTAGGTAGCACTAGAGGTCAGCCTGGATTTGCTAAGATCAAAGATTTTCGTGATTTGATTGGCTAACTTCCAAGACAGGTTGTGGGGATGATATAGGCATAAATATCTTGATTTCAGTCTTTCATCTATTTTGATTGACAAGCTAGTTGAATATGTGCTGGATGGCATAGCAATTAAGTGGGCTGGAAAATTGTACCTGGAATTTGCGCAGCCTGAATCCTCATTAGGCTTGAGAGGAAGTAAGTCAGGTGTAGCTTTCAACATTTTTTGTAATGACTTGAAGGTGGAGAGATCCAATGTGCAGATGACACAATGTTGGATAATAGAAAACAAATTAAAATTAAATCTATCTTGACATGTTATAAAAATATCCGTGAAGTGCTATGGAAACAAATACATCAGACTTCACTTAAAAGAAGAAATCAAATGTCCGAGTGGGGGATAAAGGGTGTAGCCAAAATGCCTATGGAGAAAAAAAAATGGAGAAATGGGATGATGCGACTCTGCAAGCATGTTCAGCGCTTGTCAGTCTTGTTCTACCTTTGCAAGAAAAGTGACGTTGATGTTTGCAGTTCCATACTGTAATGGACAACAGGAAGAAGCTGCTTGGTTTTTGCTTTCCTTTCTGGCAGGTTAAAAGTACCCAGGAGTAGCACACCTTTTCTGATTAACAAATTGTATTAAAAACAGAAGCTTTTGTGAGCTGCCCCTTTGTTTTCTTCTTTGTTTTCTTCTGGCACCCAACATGAGTCCTATCTAAAAAAAGAAAGAAGGGGAAATAGGGCTTAAAATAAGTAACATTTTATGCAAGACAAATAAAAATGAAAAATAACTTGAATGCTTTGGAAAGGCATTCTTTGCTATAGCAGGTTTTTTTCCCCTCAGTTTGCACCCTTGTTGTTACTGTTCCTACTTTCATGATGCTCTTTATTTTTCCATAGCCATCTGGGGCTAATTTGAACCCGGCTGCAGACCATTTACATGAACCTGTTGCTTTGTAGGAGCCCTTGGTTAGAGGTTTTGGTTTCAAGCAATGGCCCAGGCCAGAGGGGTTTGTGGGGTAGAAGCGCTTGCTTGGTGGGGGACATTTGTCTTCAATTAAGAAACAGCCTTTGCTGCATGAAGTCATGCTGGTGACAGCTTGGAGCAATGCATTAGTGGTACTTGCCTGAACTTTTGCTTGTATAGAACAATATCCTGACATAACGTGCTTTGAAAGAGACAAATCTCCCAAATATACGTAGCTACTTTCTACAATCTGAAGATGTTCGGTTGAGAGGAATTCTGTGTGGACAAAGTACATCCTTCCCCAGCTACAACTCCATCCCCAACTTATATTCAAACCAGGGGTAAAATGTTCCCGGTTTGGACCGGATCACCCGATCCAGTAGCGATGGTGGCAGGTGGTTTGGAGAACTGGTAGCAAAAATCTCTGCCCCCCCCCCATGCCCAGTTGAGCCGCGCAATCATCAAAGGCTTTTTAAAAAACTTTTAAAAGCATTTTTTCTACAACCTCTTTGGCCACACTGTTCTACTTACCGCATGCTGTCTTTTGCCGTGCACTGTGCGTGCGCACCTCACATTTGGTGTGTGGTGCGCACTGCGCACGCGCAGCCAGCGAACCGGTAGTAAACCGGTTCAGATTTCACCACTGATTCAAACTTTCTGCCACTTCTCCGGAAAGAAGTCACCTGGGTGGCTTGCAGCCTTGAGGGGTTTTATGATAGTTAAATGAGCTAAGGGGAAAGAGCCCGAAGGCCACTGAGTTGGAATAGCAATTCTGTTGGTCATTATTGCTCAGTTGCTTTTGACTCTGCGTCTTGGTGGAAATCATGGCTGTTGTACCATCTTGTCCTCTGCCAGCGCTTTTTTTCAATTTTTGCAAGCATCAGGGTCTTCTCCACTGACTCCAGTTTTTGCATTGTGCCTGCAAAGTATTTCGGTTTCAGCTTTATCCTTCCAGCAAGAGCCTATTTTGACTTCGTCCAGCCTCAGATGATTTGGCCTTCTGATCGTCCAAGGTGCTCTCAGCCATTTTCTCCAGCAACACAGCTCAGTGCTTCCTTCTTTCTTTTCTGATGCTCCGGCTTTCACAGCCAGGCGTTACAGCTGGGAAAACGTTGGCCTGGACAACAACTAACTTTGCTGCAGTCTGAGGCTTCTGCACTTCAGAGTAGCCGTAGTCTTTCTCCTAAGTAAGAAACCTCTGCTTATTCCAGTTGCCACCCCATTGAAGTTTCCACCCCAGGAAGACAAAGTCTGCCGCTTGTTCAATTTCCTTTCTGTCTATTTGCATCGAGTTGGCATTGCCTGTTGAGAGAAGCTGAGGCCTTTTTAAATACTGAACCACAAGGCTGGCTTTGGCCCTCTCTTTTTCATCCTTAAGGAGACAGCTGACTTCTCCCTCGCCTCCAGCCATCCAAGTGGCATTTCAGCGTCTCTGAGCTGCTGAAGTTTTCCCAGCGGTTTAATCCCAATTCCTGAATCTTCTAATTCAGAATTTCTGAATGCGATTTAAGTAAATAAAGTAAACAATCTTGGCTTTTCCCCACGTTTAGTTGCTCCACATGCCATTTTATGAGTTGAGTCCTGCAACTCTTTCAGGAGGCAGATGAGGTAGCCCTTGGCACCCAGAGTTTAAGCGCCTGCAAAAATGCTTTGTATAACCAATAAGGCAAAAACAGAATTCGTTTTGGAACTCCCTGACCTTTTCCACTATCAGACGTTAGCAAAATTATTTTAGGTGCTCCTGTCTCTTCTTACTGCAAGTTCTCTATTCTTCTATCCTGGGTCTTTGCCAGTCCCAGTTTGAAACTTTGAAAGAAATATATTCAGAAAGAAGTAATCCTGAGTTAATAGAAAATAGGAATTATATGAATGAGAACAAATTTGTATACTAAATGAGACCTTATCTGGGTGGTGGGGTAGAGACCCCAATATGCCATGCACACCTCTTTTCATAATTTCCATGCTTGTTGAGACAAGGATATAGTCTCTGTCTCTCTGAGAGGTGGGGGCGGAGGGAGAGAACCTTCATTCTGCCAAACCAATTGTGCAGCATGGCCTTGCTTTTAAAGGTGATGGCTCCAGGCCCAGCAGTTGGCTTGACAGGATGGCCCGAAGGATGCCAGACCAGCATCCTTCCTGGGAGGGAAGAGCTTCGTGGGAGCTGGGGGTGGGAGGGGGATGGCAGGAAGCATTTTATGGTCACGGGGGGCTTCGGAGGAGCCTCCTTATGCTGTCCTTGTGGCAGAAAGTGTATGAACCGGTTGGAAACTATCCACGGAGAGAAGCAGCCTAGAACTAAGAAATTTCCTAATGGTGAGAACAACCAATCAGTGGAATAGCTGGACTTCAGAAATTGTGGGTGCTCCATCACTGGAGGCTTTCTGAAAGAGACAGGACAACGATTTGTCTGAAATGCTATAGGGTCTCATACTTGAGCAGGGAGTTGTACTAGAAGACCTCCAAAGTCCCTTCCAACTCTATTCTTCTATGTTCTCTGAGTGACCTTCTCTCCAAGTTCAGCTGGCTCAGAAAGATCGGCTTCCTCAGTGGTATCTTTTTAGCCTGTTGTCCTCTTTCAGCCTGCATTAACTCCTGGTCTCTTCATGGATACATCTATTTGGTTTTCTTTGGCAGTGTTCTTTTGCGATGTTTCATCTTGCCAGTCCTGGAATCTCCTGGTGGTCTCCTCTCTAAATCTCAACCAGGTTGAGCCAGCTGAGCTTTTTGAGATCTGCCAAGCTGGGCTGTTCCTTAGCAAATCAAATCTTAGTTTTACATTATTTATTTTTCAGACTTCGCGTAGGAGAAAGAATTGCAAAACCTGGGGCTGAGTGACAAGGGGGTCAGCCTGGAATACCTATGTAGCCCCAAGCAAACTAAGTCCAGCAGCTCCCACTGACCTTTATCTAACTCTAAGCAGGTGCTGACTTTAGTTAAGAAGATTTCTGTGCAGAGGCTTAGGCAATAAATCAGTTTAATTGAACCTTCATGTGTGGATCTAATCCGTACGTCTGACACTTAGATAATTAAGACTGATGGCTGAGAACTGGCCTCCTCTTTTCTGTCAGGCCAAGAGGTACACAGTGTGTTAGTTTTTTCAATGGATGTGGATTTTCTATTTTTCTTGCTTTTCTTGTAGAGGGAGCTTTAGATATTTTCTTTATTTTTTTTAAACTACATTTTAATCCTATTGTAAACTATAGTCTGAATGGAAGTGGGAGAAAGCTACACTGAGTCACTTGCAGAGTGTTGCTCACAGCAGGGTGGGAGGAGGAGAACTGGGGGCCCCAACGAGTGGAGACCCAGAGTGGGCAAAGTTCTCGATTCAAAGACCCATTTCTGATCCTGGCTATTTGTTTCTCTGCTCCTTGCAAAACATTTATGCTTCCTGGGTTCAATGCTCCATCCATAGCAGTTCTGGAAGAGCCGTCTAGGATCAGATCCACTCCATGTGAAGGCTGTACTTCAAGGGTGGGTTCCACTTACCTTTGCTACCGGTTTGCAATGGGAGCACGCACGTGCAGATTGTCCGTGATGACATCTGGGCGGGTGGGCGGAGCCTCCTGCCACCGTTACTACCAGTTCGCAAGAACCAGACTGAACCGGTAGCAACCCATGGAGTGTGCATGCAGTGCTTTTGCTGAACTGTTAGTGGTCTCATGCTTGCTGCTCTGAATCAGGAGCCCCCTTCCTTGCTGATCACTGTGGCTGCCCTATGGAAGAAGAGGCCTCCTCCTTATTAGCGGATAAATCTGCAGAATCAAAGAAGTTGCCCATTGGTGTTTATTTGTGATGGCTATAACGACCCTTAGAGGATAAACAAAATCAGGTATATTATTTTTTCATGTTAGAAGGCAAATATATGTAGTCAGTGGTGGAATTCAAATTTTTTTACTACCAGTTCTATGGGCGTGGCTTGGTGGGTGTGGCAGAGGAAGGATACTGCAAAATCCCCACTCCTGGGGGAAGGATATTGCAAAATCTCCATTCCCACCCCACTCTGGGGCCAGCCAGAAGTGGTATTTGCCGGTTCTCCAAACTACTCAAAATTTCTGCTATCGGTTCTCCAGAACCTGTCAGAAGCTGCTGAATAGCACCCCTGTATGTAGTTTTTTATAATTCAGTTTTTCTATGCATTTCATTGTTCAGTGGAAGTTTGGTCTATGCCTGAAAATAAACCAGCCTAGTGAAGGGAGGTCTTTCCCCTTACTCTGATGGATCAAAAATGCCTTCTCTTTTTCCCCATTTTGCTTAAGGGAGAGCTTCTACCTTTGTCTCTTGGGGTTCTTCTTCCACGTAATGCGCAGGGATGAATTGCTGTTGAGCTGATCAGGCCTAGCTAATTTTATCTTCTTGCCATTTAGTAAGCCCCTCAGATGTATTCTGTCAGGATGGGATGGGACAATTGATTTTATCCAAGACATTTCCTCCCATTGAGTCTATTTATACTCTGTCCTCCTGGCGTTTGGGCGGGCAGGTCTTGCTTGGTGCTTCTATGGGGCTCCTTATTGTTACCAAAGAAGAAAAAACAATGCCTTTTTCTCTTTTTTCCCCCCAACCCAGGATGTGAATGGGCAGGCCAAGGATCCTTTGGGGCCCCGACTTTGCCACCTCAAGAAAGGGCCCAATGGCTACGGGTTCAACCTGCACAGCGAGAAGTCCAGGCCTGGCCAGTTCATCCGCTCGGTGGATCCAGATTCCCCGGCATTCAAGGCGGGTCTCCGGCCACAAGACAGACTTGTGGAGGTAATGAGGGGATCTGGGAAGCAGGAGAAGGATCCTGCCTCTTGGAGGGGAATGTTATTGCCACTCCTAGGTGGCAAGACATGTTTGAGGTGTTTTTTCTCACTCTGTTTATACAACATCATCCTCAGCGAGTGGATAGGCAAAAGGAAGCCAAAACCAGAGTTGGCATCAAGTGAAAGCTTTGGTTTTACAGGTTTATTTTATTCATTTATCAAATTTCCACACTGCCCATCTCATCTATTTTATTGCAGTTTACAATAAAAACATACAGGGGTATAAAAAGCGTAATTAAAAAACAAACACAGCATGAAGAACAAGGTTAAAATGAGGATGTTAAAAAGTTAAAAAAGAGGCAGAGGGAATGCCCTCGAGTCTCCATTCCCGAGGGATCCCCGTCTCCGAGAGAGAAGCCCGAGCAGGAGCTGATCCAGAAGAGGAAACCCTGGGCTGGGGCTGCCTTCCCTGGGGACAGTGATGGGTTGCTACCGGTTCGCCCTGGATCAGGCGAACCAGTAGCTGTGGCGCCGGGAGGCTCCCCCCACCCGCCCAGGCCTGCCAGAAGCGTCGTGCACGCGTGAGCATGCACACACCCATGAGTGAACCGGTAGCAGCTGAAATTGAAACCCCTACTGCCTGGGGGGGGGCCCTGAGCGCTCTTTGAGCTGGCTGGTTCGCTTGTAGATGTTTTGTTACACAACCTGGTACAGGTAATTTCAACCTAAAACTGCAGTGGAGCTTGCCCATTGCGGCCGTATCAGTGGTGGATTTCTACTGGTTCACCCTGGTTTGGGTGAACCGGTAGTGGTGGTGGTGGGAGGCTCCGCCCACCCGCCCGGACATCATCACGGATGCTCTGGGCATGCGCAGAAGGTTTTGCGCATGTGTAGAAGTGCCGCATATGAGTGAAACGAGCGTGCTCATGCGCACGCTCACAGTTCCAAACCGGTAACGAAGGTAAGTGGAAGCCACTCCTGGGCCGTATGTCGTGACAGTTGTAAAAGGAGCCGTTTTCATGACTGATCCGTTTTTATGACCTTTTCTGCAGCAGTCCGTAAGCGAACATAGTCGTGTAAAACGAACGCCATGGCTGCTAAGCAAACTCATTCTTTGCTGTGGCATAGTTTTGCCAAAAACCAGAAGTTACAGATAGTCCTCTACTTATGACCATAATTTAGCCCCAAATTTTCACTGCTAAGCAAGACAGCTGTTAAGTGACCTATGCCTTATTTTATGACCTTCATTGCCACAGTCATTAAGTCAATCACTGCAGTTGTTAAGTGAACCATGCGTTTTTTAAGTAAATCTGACTTCCGTTGATTTTCTTTGTCAAAAGTCTGAGTCTCCAGAGAAGGGCGGCATATAAATCAAATAAATAAATAAATAAATAAAAAAGCCAGTTGGGAAGGTTAAAACGGGGATCGCGCAACCCCAGGAGGCTGCAACCGTCATAAATGCCCACCTTTGCCAAGCACCCATGACCGTGGGGATGCTGCAGTGGCCGTAAGTGTGAAAAATGGTCATAAGTCACTTTTTTCAGTGTCATAGTCACTTCGAACAGTTGTTAAATGAATGGTTGTAAGTCAAGGACTACCTTATTCAGCTAACCCATAGTAAACCATGGTCACCTGATTGTGTGTGTGGGGGGTCTGCAAATGTGGCTGCATTGCCAAGTGCCTAAAGTGCAGTCATGTGACTGGGGGGGGAGGGGGGAGCGACCGTCAGAACTTTGGAACCAGGTCAGGTAAGGAAACATCTGAAAGCAAACCACAAGCTCAGAGAGCACCAAGAACCCCCCAATTCAGTCCTGAGCTGCAGAGACCCTCTTCCCTTTGCGCCCTTCTCTGGGGCAATTCTTGTGGGGCATCCCGGAAAAGGCTCTTTCGGACTGTTTCCTTTTCTCCAAGCGGGTGCATGGACTTCTGAGAGGGAAGAGAAAGAGAAGTCCTCCTTTCCTGCCGCTCAATACCTCACCCATCGGCCTCTGATAATTAATTTAGCACACCTGGCGCATTTCCCAGACACATAAATGGACTCGGTGACCTGTGGAGGCGCCACCCAATCCAGGCACCTCCTGCTCTTCAGGACTGGCATCAATGTTTGATGGGCTGTTCCTCCACTTGGGAGTGTTTGGCTGGTGCAGGGGGAGGGAGGGAGGGAGGGAGGGAGGGGCGGCTTTCTTCTATTTGCTCTTTTGGCCCCTTCGAGCTCCCTTCAGCCTCCCGCAGCCCCCGCCAGGCCACCTGTTTAAACACTGCAAGCGCAAGGTTGCCAGGAGGGGAGAAGGTTGGCAGTGTCTCCAGGGCTATGTCTGGAGAGCTCTGTGGGCACCTGCAGGGGTTCTACCCCCCCTTCCCCACTGATTACTTAAAGGGGAGGGAGAGAGCCAGAGCGGCCATTGAGAGTGGGCTGGAAATGGAGGCTGACCGGGAGAGGGTTGGCCAGAAGAATGAAGTCTTGCTGGAATCAGCACAATAAGTAATGAATCTTGTGGATATTTGCAACTCCAGGACCTGTGTTCCCAAGGATCAACTCCCAAGGAAGAGGTGGTGGGCATTTAACAGGTGTAGCCTTGCCCGGGGATGGAGACAGCAGGAACTGCTCAGCTTCATTTGACAGATCTTCCCTCCTCTGCTCCCCTCCTCACAGCATGTTACTTGTTATACGTTACTCTGCATTTGCTGTTTTTGATAATGTGCATCGTGTGCTAATACCAATGTCAGCCCTGTGAGGTAGACCAGATCCGGAAACGCCTCCCATGGGAGGAGTAGAACTCGACTTGATTGAGCGTGGCTAGAAGACCACAGCTGGCCTGATTCTGCTTCTCCTCCCATCCCTCTTCCATCACAGAAGGGTCACCCCGAATCCCTTCCTAATGCTCTCTGCCTTCCCAGGGCTTAAGCAATGCCTCCAGCCCCTGGCTCCTGAATATGGCTCTCTCTCTCTGAGGGGTTATTTAGCCTCTGCGCATGGACAAAGAGGCTTCATTATCCCACCTGGCAAATGGGCAGCCTCCTGGAGCAAATATTGCCTTCATCCTCATTTATAGTCCTCTGAACATTACAGAGCTGGTCTGATCCTTTGTCTTGCATAAAATAATATGCATATACTGTATGTGTGTGACATAGACACACAGAGACACTATATATTTTTGCCACTGAAAACTAAAGCTGGGAGCTGGGTCTTTTTTGGGTTCTGGCATCCCACTTCTTGCTGGGGTTGATGATGCAGCAAGAAAATCATTGGAACTTAAATAATGTTCCATGCTACGTAGTTCACATTGTGTGACAGGGTTGCCATGGGCTGGCTGGTTTTTGATTAGGAAGTGGTGTGAACAAGGTAATTATGGCTTGTAGCCACTGAGATGGGCAATTGCTTCTTTAGGACCACAGGTGGTTTACCACTATTCCTCCAGTGCCCCATAATCTCCTCCCTGAGTCTCTCTGTGTGTATATTATGGCACATGATGTAATCACAGTTTGGTGAGCTACAGCGAATAGCCCCTTAGTGTTCCATAAGTGCATGCTTTGAGAACTTGATGTCTTGGGAAGAGAAAATCCCATCAGGGTGGCTGATGGGTAAAAGAGCAGCCCCGAAAAAGTAAAAATGAAAAATGAAAGTTAAAAGAAAAGATGAATGAAAAATGATGGAAATGACTGTACATGTAAATGTGTTTATGAAAAATAGAAATAAAAACTTTTTTTAAGAAAAGGGTGGCCGATGGAAGTTCTCTGTACTCTAAGTGTTACTTTCTCTGGTGTTGCCCTAATGTGCATTTCTTACCAGCTTCTTCCTTTTTGGTTTGGCTGTCCTGCAGGTCAATGGGATCAACGTGGAAGGCATGAGGCATTCAGAAGTTGTGGCCCACATCAAGTCTATGGAAAACGAAACGAGGTTGCTAGTAGTGGACCCTGCCACAGATGAACATTTCAAGAAACGTGGTGTCGCTCCTGCTGAAGAACACATTCGAGGTGAGGGATTCCACCAGGGGCCTGTTCTTGAGAAAGGCACCTCGGCTCTCCTGTAGGTTAACCTCAACCGCCAAATCTATTTCTAAGGCCTCAGCCCTGAAGAAGTGAGAAATGAAATTGCAGGCTATAACCCAATGCTTTGAAAACTTGGCCATTTTAAGATGTGTGGACTTCAGCTCCCAGAATTCTCACCCAGCAGTGATTTCTGGGAGTTGAAGTCCACACATCTTGAAATTGCCATGTTTGACAAGCACTTACATACTCTAAAAGGCCCTGTCATTTCCAGAACTGCAGCTGATACATGTGCCCAAAGGGGGACCTATAAACTGTGTTTTATAGGTAAATTAAGCCCACTCCTTCCCACTTTTGAGCAGAAAAGCTGTTGTAAAGTGGCTGAAGAAAATCAAGAATGTCACCATTAGATGCTGGCGGAAGGGCAGACATGGAGTGCCAGATACCTTCCATGGACAGAACTGGAACCAAATTTTCCGCAAGTCCTCTTGGCAGTCGCAAGTGAAGTAAACAGATTTTGAAAGCATCCGTAGCTAATTCTCTTAGACTAGAATAGGCAACTTACCCATCTGCCTGGGGAGAGCGGGGATGAGGTATCAAACAGACATTAGAAAAGGAATGGAACTTTGTATGATTGCAGCTGCCATTGTGACTTTTTTGACCTCCCTCTTGGGCAGATGCCCCTGCTGCCCAGCTATAAATGTCCATCTTTCCATTTTGAGAGTGGGCATGACAGCCATAGGCCTCCCAGGGGCCCCCTCCCTTTCCCACACTTAAAAGTGTCCCAGGAATCCCCCAGCTGACCCTGCCCTCTCCTGGGGCTGCAGCGGGTGTCCGGTTGTCCTTCAGCAGGTTGGACTTGCAAGACCCAGGTCTCAAACAGAGCGAGGACTGGATCCCAGCAGCTACACAGACTCCCGGCTCCTTCTTGCCTGGGGGTGGGGGTGGGGGTGGGGAGGGAGATCATACCTTCCACCCAACCTATATGATTCCACCACCAGCTTCCCCTTCCCCCGCTTAGCCAGGCTGAATGGAGAGCTCTGTGTTTTTAGCACAGCTGTTTCCCATTGAAGCTGCCTGCCCTCTTTTCTGGCTCTCAGTGGAAAGAAAGACTCCAAAAGAACAACTCGGAGATTTTTGCAGTGGGGGGAGGGGAGGGAGGGAAGCGGCTGGTGTCAGATGTTGAGCTCAGGAACAACCAAGAGACGGATTGGAGATACTTTCTTCTTGGCTCCGCGTAGAAGGAGCCCCCGGTTCTCTTTGCAAGCAGCAGCAGCAGCAGCAGACGACGCAGGCAGAGTGCCAGAAGAAACCACTAGTGCCCAGACCTGCTTTCCAAATGCTGCAGGCCAGGCTCAGATATGGCCCTTCTTTCTTCTGGGCAAGGGGCTGCGGAGGGGTTGGCCGGGCCCTCAGGGGAGTTGTCAGCACAGGGAGAGAGGAGAGGGAAGCTTCCTGCAACATTAAGGTTTGAGCTCCTGATTTTGCAGGCTGCTTCTGGTTCAACTGGCCTGATGCCACCTTGGCACTTAATGTGCCCTTGGAGCAGGCAGCATGCCCCTTTTTCCGCCTGTGTGGTGTAGCAGAGAGTGTTGGGTTTGGGCTGGGTTCAGATCACTGACCCCTCATGGGAGCAGAAGAATGAGAAGGTGAGATTTTGGAGGACACCATGGGATGGATCTGAGCTCCCTGCAGTTTGGGGAGTTGTTGGATTCCAGAACCTGGAGCTTTGCCCATTCTGAGTTGGCTGATGGGGGTTGATGTTCTACAAGTTCTCAGCAGAGACAGGCCCACGAACTCACCTGGCATAGCTAACAAACCCAGCTACATTAGGGCCATCACTACACTGAGCAGCAACCCTGACCCAACCCTGGGCCTGATCCCTACTTGAATCAGTTCCCCAGTTCCAGCACGTGTGTGTCTATGTTGGGATCAGAATGGGAGAAAGAGAACCTTTCTGCATTTCACGCTAGCAAAAATAAAGTCTCCCCCAAGTTGATTTCAAGAGCGGTGACTGTATGGACACAGCTGCGTCCTTCCTTGCAGAAAGAGGCTCCCCCAGGCCTCTTTCTGGGCTGGTTGGTGGTTACTTCCCAGCCTAGGTGACCAGTGGGTCTCTACCCCTGCACTAACCCTTGTGACCCGTTCTCACTTAACCATGGGCTGTCCTGTGCTGTGACCCAAGGTGGAGCTCTTCTGCGCAACCTGCCACTCTGGGTGGGTCCTCGCCCCGGAAGCTGCAGAATTGGTGGCTCTCCGACCCAGAGCGGGCCAATCCTCTGCACGGGGTTAGGGATTTCACAGGAACGGTTGCTCATTGGCGTTGTTTCTGCATTTTCTGCAGGGGGAATTCCTCCACCTATGACGAATGGGTCAGCGCAAACACAGGTAAGCGGAGCTGAGCGTTGGTCGTTCTTTTTGGGGGGAGAATTTTGGAAACCATTCTGTCCTAGTCAACTTCTCCAGCCGGCAAGTTTGGTCATTTGGTCTCCCCTTGCAGGACCCAGGGATTTTGGCCCTGAGGCCAGAGAGCCATAAGCGATCCTTTGAAATGGATCCAGGATTGCTTTCCATCTCTAGACGTGTGACAGGAATTCTCTGGCCATTGCTGACTGGAGCACCGTTGCCTTTGGGGGCTGTGAGGGACCCCAGGTTCTTCCAGTTCAACCTCATGACGTTGAGCCATAATAATGCACATCTGCTCTGCCTTTGCACAATCAGAACACCTAAGCCTAGCCTTTAAACCTCACCTGATGTCCTAGCGGAATGTGATAAGTCAGCCTGGTGTGGTTTGTTCAACAAACCATGGCTTGGTGTGCAGCCCAAACCAGGTCTCTGAAAGAAGGTCATGGCCTGTTTTTCCTTTCTCTTCACTTGCCCAAAGAGTCTCAATTTTTTTTTTCTTTAACTGAGCAGGGTGTCTGCCTTTGCAAAGCCCTCCAGCTGCTTTCTCCAACCAATAAAGGGGGGTCTTTCCCAGCCACCCTCCATGTCTTGTGATAAATGTGCCCCCTTTTTCCATCCCTCACAGCTGAATGGCGGATCCATGTCTTCGTCCCACAGCGATTGCCAAAGTCCTGAGGAGGCCGAGGTAAAGAAGCAGCCTTTTTCCTCATCCAGGCCAAGGACTGACTTGCCAACCACCAAGAGTTCACCCTTCTCATAGAATCCTAGGGCTGGAAGGGTCCCTGAAGGTCATCTAGTTCAAGTCAGGATTCTCCTTATACTCCACCTACTCTCCCATGGTGGGCTGTGGCCTTCTTGGTCCTGTCCCGTTCTCCTTGTTCCTTTTTTATTAGTCTTTGTCTTTTTTATCTTCTTGTCTTCTTTATATGTCGTTCTGAACTCTTCCCGCCATGGGCAGCTCTCCCGTCCAGCATCGCTTTTTAGCTTCCAGCCCTTTGCATGTCAAGTTTTCCCCTCTAGCTTTTAGCCTTTTCTCCCCCTTTCCTCTTCTTTATTCTGAGCAGCTTGTGAAGTTTTCCTCCCACTTTACGCCTTCCACAGCCAGCATTTCACGCCCTCTTCTCTTGCTCTGAGTCTTCCCTCCCTCCTTGCTCCCTAAGCAGTTCAACATCTGCTGGCCCCGTCCCAGAGGTGGCCGCAGTCAAGCTGTCTTCCCTCCGGCGTCCCAAAAGGCTCCGCTGATCCACAGAGACGCGACAAACGGGTAGGCCGTGTAAACGCAAAAGGGATTCGGATTTTTTCCACCCTGCAACGTCTGTCATGGAGCAATGGACAGGCCGCCCTCGCCCAGCCCTGCAATTAAAGCCCTTAATTGCATTCAAATGTGAAAGAAAATATTTCCATGCAATACGGCTTATTTGTTGCTCTTTCTTTAAGAGCGAAACTCTGTGGCGCTTGACAGCGTGGCTTTGATTAGGAAGGATCCGCTCAGGCACTTGCAAGAGAGCAGCTGGATCTTGGCTTGCGGGCGTCCCGCTCCGCATTCTTTCCACGCTTGGGGGGCCCGAGGGGAGGCAGCAGAGGGGAGGGAGTGGGGAGAAGGCTCTGCTGCTCTCAACCTGCTTTTGCCAGCCTGGGGAGAGGAGATGATTTCTGAGCAGGATCGGGTGGGTCCTTTGTGTGGGATCTTGCCAGGGGGGTTGGGGGGGGTGAAGCTCGGCTGGCATGAAGGAAGTGGCTGTTGTCCTTGTTTGGACACTCATGTCCAGGGGGGGCCTCTCGCTCTTCAAGCTGCTTTGGTTCCAGGGGCAACTCGGTGCAGTGTGTGTGTCTCCCCCCACCCCACCCCGTCTCACTCTGGCTGCTCCACTTGGCCGCTCCTGTTACACGGCTGAGAGAGAAGGAGGCTCTCTGAGTTATTTCCCACTGCTGCCCCCAAGTCATTCTGCTGTACAGGTAGTCCTTGACTTATGACCACATGGAGCCTGGAATTTTGATTGTAATTCATAGCAGTCATAAATCAAGGTACCACGTGGCCAGACTATTTTACAACCATGTTTACAAAGTCATAAAGTGAGTCATAGCCGGTGCCAATCCCAATTGGCTCCCTGGTTCTCTGAGGAGCTGAGGGAGATGAAGCGCCAGAAAAGACGCTTGGAGAGCGATTGGAGGGCCAGCCGTTCCGAATCTGACCGAACACTGGTGAGGTCTCATATTAAGATCTACCTAGTGGCGATAAGACTGGCAAAATCTAATTATTTTTCCGCTCTTATTGTGTCTGCAGAGAACCGCCCAGCCGCCCTGTTTAGGGTGACCTGCTCCTTACTTCATTTGGGAGCGCAGGAAGACCCCTTGCAGGGCAGGGCTGAGGATTTTGTGCAATATCTGCATGACAAAATCGCTCAGCTTCGGGAAGGCTTGGACTCCGACTGGGTAGGTTCAGATGGGGTGAGGGAGGTGGGTCTTGAGAGTGTTATCTGGGAGGAGTTTGACCCTGTGACTCCCGAGGATGTGGACAGGATTCTGGGTAGACTTAGCGCTGCCACATGTTTATTGGACCCGTGTCCCTCCTGGTTGGTGCTGGCCTCCCGGGCGGTCACACGAGGCTGGCTCCAGGAGATTATTAACGCTTCTCTGAGTGAGGGTTTCTTCCCCTCTGCCTTGAAAGAGGCGGTGGTGAGACCTCTCCTCAAGAAGCCTTCCCTGGACCCGGCTGTATTAGCGAACTATCGTCCAGTCTCCAGCCTTCGCTTTGTGGCGAAGATTGTTGAGAGTGTGGTGGCGCGACAACTTCCCCAGTACCTGGATGAAGCTGTTTATCTAGATCTGTACCAGTCGGGCTTCAGGCCTGGCTACAGCACAGAAACGGCATTGGTCGCATTGGTTGATGATCTCTGGAGGGCTCGGGACAGGGGTTGTTCCTCTGTCCTGGTCCTATTAGACCTCTCAGCAGCTTTTGATACCGTCGACCATGGTATCATGCTGCGCCAGTTGGAGGGGTTAGGAGTAGGGGGCACCATGTTGCGGTGGTTCTCCTCCTTCCTCTCTGACCGTACGCAGTCTGTGTTGGCAGGGGGGAAGAGGTCGACCTCGAGGCGCCTTGTTTGTGGGGTGCCGCAAGGACGGGTCCTCTCGCCCCTCCTGTTCAACATTTATGTGAAGCTGTGGGTGAGATCATCCGTGGTTTTGGGGTGAAGTTCCATCAGTACGCTGATGATACTCAGCTGTAAATCTCTACCCCGGACCACCCCAATGATGCCCTTGACGTGATGTCCCAGTGCCTGGAGGCCGTGCGGATCTGGATGGGGAGAAACAGGCTCAGACTCAACCCCTCCAAGAGCGAGTGGCTGTGGTTTCTGGCGTCCCATTACAGCCAGCTGGTTCCATCGCTGACTATTGGGGGTGAGATCTTAGCCCCTTCAGAGAGGGCTCGTAACTTGGGTGTCCTCCTGGATGCGCGGCTGTCTCTAGAAGATCATGTGACGGCTGTGGCCAAGGGGGCTTTTTATCAGGTTCGCCTGATTCACCAGTTGCGTCCCTTTCTGGATCGGGACTCCTTGCGCACGGTCACTCATGCCCTCGTCACTTCCCGTCTGGACTACTATAATGCTCTCTACATGGGGATCCCCTTGAAGAGCACCCGGAGGCTCCAACTGACCCAGAATGCGGCCGTGCGGGTGATTATGGGAGTGACACGGCATTCCCATGTAACACCACTCCTGCGTGAGCTGCACTGGCTCCCGGTGGTCTTCGGGTGCGATTCAAGGTGCTGGTTACCATCTTTAGAGCGCTCCATGGCTTAGGACCTGGGTACTTACGAGATTGCCTTCTCCAACTGATAGCCTCCCACAGGTCAGTGCGCTCCCACAGAGAGGGGCTCCTCAGGGTATCGTCAGTCAAACAATGTCGACTGGCGACACCCAGGGGGAGAGCCTTCTCTGTGGGGGCACCGACCCTCTGGAATGGATTGCCCCCAGAGATACGGATGATCCCTGACTTGCGCACCTTTCGCCGTGCCCTCAAGACGTTATTGTTCCAACAAGCTGGGTTGGCCTAAACATTAATTTTAATGGGTTGTTTTTGTTTTAATGACGTCGGGGCCAAATTATTTAATATGTTTTTAAATTGTTTTTAAATTTTATATGGGTATTTGTTTTATCTTTGGCTGTGCACCGCCCTGAGTCCTTCGGGAGAAGGGCGGTATAAAAATTAGATTAAATAAATAAATAAATGAATAAATAGCAGTCATTAAGCAAATCACATAGTTGTTAAGCGAATCCAGTATGGTGTTTTTTGCCATTCTCCTGGAAAATGGCAAAAAACGTTGTGAATTGCAGCCACGTGACTATGAGATGCTGCCACCAGTTGCCAATGTAAGCCGGTTGCCAAGCACCAGAAGTGGCAATAAGACAACCACGGGGAAGGGTGCAGCAATCATAACTCTGAAGACCGGCTGTGAGTAGCTGTTTCGAAGTCCGTTGTAACTTTGAAAGCTTGCTCATCAACCAGTTGTAAACCGAGGGCTCCCTCTACTCACCGTTGGCTCCGCTTGAAGGATTCCTTCTGCTTTGCGTGTAGAGAGATGCCATGGGGAGTGCTGTCTTCTTGGCAAATGATGTGGGGGGGGGGAAGGGGGCTGCTTTCTGGAACCGGAGAGGGGAACCAGGAAGCAGAGCTGGAGTGAGGTTTGGGCCTCTGGTGACGTTTGGGGATGCAGTTTTGGTCACATCGCCTCCCTGGTAGAGGGGAGTGGTGTCCGTATTTTGTCAGGCCTCCAAGGTAGGGCAGACCAGGAAGCTATAAGGGGAATACAGGAAGGTTCCTGTATTGTTGTGAAGTGTAATTACAGGAGGTTGAAAGCCCACCAGAGTTTCCCTCTGTCTCCTCTTGTAGCAAAGTGAATCAAGGTGGCACAATCTTGAGTGTGTTTCTCACTCCTTCCCTTGGCTAGGACTCTATTGTCCGTCCTTGCTCTTCTGTGCTGCCTTCAGGCTCATCTCTGCACTTCTTCACATAGTTTGACATGGAAGCTTAGCAGGGGCAAGGCAGTGAGATGAGAGGCAGCCCCTCTTGCTCCCCCCAGCCAGGAAGTAGGGACTGGGTGCTTTCCTCTTCCCAGAGTGCTCTTGACATGGAGGTTCTGGAGGGAGTTGCAGGAGGGGAGGGGAGGAAGGAGGGGGGCTGATGGGTGAGCTCTGATCCACATGCCACTAGAGGCCAGGTGCCCATGGTCCCCCCTCAAATGCTACCAGTAGGATCACGGGGACATTTTACTGGTTTTTACTTACAAAGCCCAGCCATCTTTTTGCTAAATTCCTTTGTTCGGAATTGTCCCATCCAATAACATCTCAGGGAAGAATATTACAGTTTCTCACTGCCGCATGAAATCAGGGAAGGTGCCACAATATAAATAGCACTTAGACTTATATACCACTTCACAGTGTTTCACATCCCTCTCTAAGCAATTTACAGAGTCAGCCTCTTGCCCCCAACAATCTGGATCCTCATTTTACCCACCTCAGAAGGATGGAAGGCTGAGTCAACCTTGAGCCTGGTGGGATTTGAACTACCAAATTGCAGGCAGCCAGCTGTCAGCAGAAGTAGCCTGCAGGACTACTAACCACTGCACCACCACAATGCTCCTGAAGTTATGGAACAGCCTTCCTTCCTCAGGACCATGGTATCTTCTGGACCATCTCTGAGAGTTGGGAGAGGGAGGCATGGCTCTCCTCCTTCCTCTGGACCCATTCCAGGTGGTGGTGATGCAGGGGAGAGATGGAACCCACAGCTCTGGTACTATGGGAGGCCTCAGGGCTGAAGACTCCCCCTACCCAGCATCTACAATCTACTTGCAGGTTCTGAGAGAAGCCATCAGCGATGTGCTGATGATACCCAGCCCTACATTTCTGCTCCTGGCCAAGAAGTATTTCCGTGGATGGCCTTGGAGGATATTGGGGGCTGCAGGAGGAAGAATAGGCTTCAGTTTATCCCTAGCAAGGCTTTGGGCTTTAGGGCCTCTGGATCCAAGAATTTGCCATCTCTTGTTCTGATGGACAGAACAGAACCAGTGCACAACCTGAGGGTCCTCTTGGACTTGCAGCTCCTGTTCAGTGAAAAGGTCAGGACTTTGTCTTGTGTGCCAATGGCATTATTTTCCAGACTGACATAATTACTCAGGCCTTAGTCGCAATGTGCTCTACATGGGGTTGCCCCCTTGAAGAACATTGAGAAACTTCAAAACTCTTCCAGAGGTTTTTTTAATGAGTTGGGGGAACATCACAGAAACATTTGTATTGCTGCAATTAGGTCGTTGATTATAGGAAGCAACCAAAATTGGTGTTTTAAAACCTTTGATGTTGGTTTCTTGACTGCTTATTAAAAGCAGGCCTTGAGATCCTTGCTTTCCTAACTGTCCTATTCCCTCTCAAACGCACATACACCACGGAGGATTCAAGGGGTTTATTGAGGCTTTCCAAGCTCTCCAAAAGTCTTCCCCAGGGAATCCCAGTTCAGCAACAAGCCACCCAGTGGTGGGTTCTGTCCGGTTCTTTAGAACCGGTAGTAAAAGCAGCACGAGGCTCCGCCCATCCGCCCGGATGTCATAATTGACGATCTGCGCATGCACAGAAGCTTCTGCACATGCATAGAAGGTGCTCCCATTGCGAACCGGTAGTAAAGGTAAGTAGAACCCACCCCTGAAGCAACCCCCAATGAGTTTCCCAATTCAGTTCTGAAATGACTCCCATAATGAATCCAAGGAGTTGGAGCAGTCTACAAGGCAAGGACAAGGTAGAAGCAAAGACAGGCACATCCACACCAAAGTCCACCATCAAGGTCCAAGGCAAAGGCAAGTCCGAGAAGTAGGTTCAAGAGTCAAGGCACAAGTCCAGGGTCTAAGTCCACAGTCCAGGTCAGGAAGAGCAACAAAGAAACTCACAAATGCTAGGCACCAAACCAGATGTGTTGTTCCCAGTGTCGTTCCTTTCTTCTCGCTGCGCTAAATACCCATCGCAGGAGCTGCTGTGGTGCAGTCCTGCAAGCTACTTCTCTGCCTACCAGCTGCCTGCAATTTGGCAGTTTGAATCTCACCAGGCTCAAGGTTGATTCAGCCTTCCATCCTTCTGAGGTGGATAAAATGAGGATCTAGATCGTTGGGGCCAATATGCTGACACTGTAAACTGCTTAGAGAGGTATTGCTTAGAACTGCTTAGAAACTGCGAAGCGATATATAGGATTAGAATTAGGAGTAGGGTAGGGTAGGGTAGGATAGGATAGGATAGGATAGGATAGGATAGGATAGGATAGGATAGGATAGGATAGGATAGGATAGGATAGGATAGGATAGGATAGAATAGAATAGAATTCTTTATTGTCCAACAGTGATTGGACACACAAGGAATTTGTCTTTGGTGCATATACTAAAAGGAAAAAAAAAGAAAAAAAATACATTCATCAAGAATCATAAGGTATCTTAGTGATGGCCATATGTACTAATAAGCAATCAAGCAATCAAATCATACTAGGAAACAAACAGAACAATATAAATCGTAAAAATGCAAACAACATGGTTATAGTCATAAGGAGGAGATAAATACTAGTAAATAGTTTGACAGTGTTGAGGGAATTATTTGTTTAGCAGAGTGATGGTGTTTGGGAAAAAACTGTCCTTGTGTCTAGTAGTTCTGGTGTGCAGTGCTCTATACCATCGTTTTGAGGGTCAGAGTTGAAACAGTTTATGTCCAGGATACGAGGGGTCTGTAAATATTTTCTCAGCCCTCTTTTTGACTTGTGCAGTATACAGGTCCTCAGTATACAGTATACAGTATACAGGTCCAGTGTACAGGAAGGCAGGTTGGTAGCAATTTTTTTTTCTGCAGTCCTAACTATCCGTTGAAGTCTTGTTTGGTTGCAGAGCCAGACAGGTGCAGATCAGGTTCAGCCGGTTCTTTCTGGCTCAGGCAAATCGGTAGCAGCGGCTGCGGGAGGCTCTGCCCACCTGTACGGACATCATGACGTTGCTTTTTTAAAGCCTCTGTGCATGTGCAGAAGGCTTTGCGCATGCGCTGATGACAGGCACTTTTGTGAACCGGTAGGGAAGGTAAGTGAATTTCCCCCCGGTGCAGATGACAGACTCAATAGTTCCTCTGTAGAACTGAATCAGCAGCTCCTTGGGCAGTTTGAGCTTTTTGAGTTGGTGCAGAAAGAACATTCTTTGTTGTGCTTTTTTGATGACGTTTTGATGTTAGCTGTCCATTTTAGATCTTGCAATATGGTAGAACCTAGAAACTTGAAGGTCTCTACTGTTGATACTGTGTTGTCTAGTATTGTAAGAGGTGGAAGTATGGAAGGGTTTCTCCTGAAGTCTACCACCATTTCTATGGTTTTGAGTGTGTTTAGTTCCAGGTTGTTCTGGTCGCACCACAAGGCTAGTTGTTCAACCTCCTATCTGTATGCAGATTCGTCATTGTCTTGAATGAGACCAATCACTGTTGTATCATCCAAGCCTTATTTCAGGGTTCAAGAAAATATAAGACAGGGTCTTATTTTTGGGGAAACACGGTAATGCAGCCTTAGTGAATAATTTGACAGTGTTGAGGGCATTATTTGTTTAGCAGAGTGATGGCATTTGGGAAAAAACTGTTCTTGTGTCTAGTTGTCTTGATGTGCAGTACTCTATACCGTCGTTTTGAGGATTAGAAGGGTTAGTTAGAAGAATATCTGGAATGATGGTATTGAATGCTGAGCTGAAGTCTACAAAGAGAATCCTTGCATAGGTCTTTGGAGATTCAAGATGTTGTAGGATGTAGTGCAGAGTCATATTAACAGCATCATCTGTCAATCTATTTGCTCGGTAGGTAGTATATATACGTCTAAGTGTCTTTGGTAGTGCTCGGTGTAGCTCATCAAGAGGGGCGAGGCTACTGACTCGCAAGTAGCTGGATGGCCACCATTGCTCCTGCCTCTTTATATATATATATAAAGTTTATTGTCATTGTACGCATATATTCACAGTATACCCATACAATGAAATTCACATAACACCCAGAGACCAAGCCCAACACACATAACAATCCCCAGACACACACCCCACACACCAAAAATTCCCCACCCCTAAACCACCCAAGCATCCACACAGCAGACCAAATAATGCTGTCCAACAGCTCACTGATGGTGGCCCTTTAGTTCATTGCTGAGTGCAATTATAACTCTGGGATAAAAACTATTCAGAAGACATGTGGTCTGAGTTTTAATTGTGGACAGAAGGCAACTGTCCAAAAAGATTGTAAGTAGGATGGGAAGAGTCTCTGAGAATGTTGTGCAACTTCCTCAAATAGCGAGATGCGAAGATGTCATCAACAGCTCACTGATGGTGGCCCTTTAGTTCATTGCTGAGTGCAATTATAACTCTGGGATAAAAACTATTCAGAAGACATGTGGTCTGAGTTTTAATTGTGGACAGAAGGCAACTGTCCAAAAAGATTGTAAGTAGGATGGGAAGAGTCTCTGAGAATGTTGTGCAACTTCCTCAAATAGCGAGATGCGAAGATGTCATCCAGGGCTGGTAGCTGGAGCCCGATGATATTCTGGGCAGTTTTAATAATTGAGCCGAGGTGGCACAGTGGTTAGAGTGCAGTACTGCAGCTACTTCAGCTGACTGCTAGTTCAGCAGATCAGCGGATCAAATCTCATCGGCTCAAGGTTGACTCAGCCTTCCATCCTTCCGAGGTGGGTAAAATGAGGACCCAAATTGTTGGGGGCAATATGCTATTTAGTATACTGTCTTTGGGGTAAGCCGCCCAGAGTCCTCAGAGAGTGGGTGGTATAGAAATATGACTAATAAAATAAAATAAATAAATAATTCTCTGTAGAGCTTTTATGTCCGCTGCAGAGCTGCTCCCATACCATGGAGGAATGCCATATGTCAAGACACTTTCAATGGTGCTGTGATAGTAGGATAGAAGAAGATGCTGAGATAGATTTATCTTCCTGAGCATTCTCTGCCTCTTCTCAGATCAGACGGAGGAGGCAGTTCCTTCTCATCCATGCTGGCTGGTTGCAGCTGCATGCACTCTCCTCCCGAGACCCTGGGGCTGTCCTGCTGCAGCTGTCTCTCGACCGTCTCAGCACAGCTGGCTGCTCGTCTGATTGCTCCCCCTGCAGCCATTCCACCATGCCTGGTCTTGCTGATGCCAGCTCAGGGCCACCGTCCACCTCTGGGCATGCTACCACCCCCCACCCTGTAAGGGGAATGGGACAACTCGCAACAGCCAAGTCATCCTGTGCAACTTGCTATGGCCAGCCCGTCACAACAAACTTGCCATGGGACAACTTTCCACGGCCAGCTCGCCACGGGACAACTTGCTGCAGGACAATTCAATAATTCAATTTAATTATTTAAAATAATGTTAAAAATATTTTAATTTTTGTCATTTGTATTTCATTTTCTTTTGGCATCCTTTATTTAATGATCCCGTCCCACCATTTCTTTGATATTTGTGTAACTCTTGTCCTGCAGCGAGTTGTCCAGTGGCAATTTGGCCATGGTGAATTGTCCCACAGTGAGTTGGTGTGGAGACTTTCCCACGGCAAGTTGTCCTAGACCCTTCTGACGTGCCTGGGACCGGCTTTAGTTTAGGGTGAAATACACCTGGATGGCATTTAGGTCAAACTGTCGTGGAAAACCACTACTTATCTCAGCATATTGTGAGAACCTTAGCATCGCTTTGGAGGTCAATTGGTTGTGCAGTATGAACACAGCAATTCTATTTTGTTGGGCATATTGTGTAAATCCAGCCAGTGTCAAGTTTTGTTGGCAGCAACCGGCAAATGACTAAAAGGATATATTTACTGATTATCCTCAGCTTATGTTGGCAATGGGGACCAGAACTGCCATCAGTAAGTGACTTGATCACAGAGTATGACATCACGTGACCATGCACTTAGCCAGGGCAAGGCTGGCTGTTGTCATAAAATGAGAGCCTCAACTTCTGACTTCCTGCTGGCTTCCCCATTGACTTTGCTTTTGGCAAGCTGGCAAGGAACATCAGAAATTGTAACCATGTGACAGTAGGGACACTGCAATGGCCCAAACTCAGAGGACTGTGTCATAAGCCCCCCTTCCTTCAGCATTGTTTGAATGGTCATTGAATGACTGACGTAACGCGAGGAAACTTGAACTCCTTATTTTTTTCTTCTTCTAAGACTAGAAACTGTACTTTTTCCCACTCTAGAAGTAAGATGTTCAGGTGACTAATTTCCACCCCAACGTATTTTTGCAGCCTTGTCTTGGTCTTGTAAGTCATGCAAAGTTTGTGCTGGGATTTCAGAACCTGTCAAAATAGTTTGAAGCAGAGCAGCAGTGTAGCCAAAGAACTGCCCCCTGTTGAAGCTCTTTCGTTTCCTCCTAGGTGAGAGAGGTGAAAAAGAAAGATCCCTTTGAAGAAAGCGGGTTGAACCTGAGTCCCACTGCAGCGGAAGCCAAAGAGAGAGTGCGTGCCAAGAGGGTGAACAAGAGAGCGCCTCAGATGGACTGGAACAAGAAGCGGGAGATTTTCAGCAACTTCTGAACCCACCGAGGGGCCCGTTTCCCTTCCGGCTCCTCCTGCACGGAGACATTTGAAAGGTGCACAACTTGTGTCCCACCCCGACGGACAGGGCCACAACGCACTCCATGCGCCACATTTTTCCACAGGCAAGGTGGATTCACTCAAGCAAAAGGGAAGGCGAAGAAGGTGGGAGGGAGAGAGAAACCTCTTGCAGTTTGTATTAATTATGGATCATTTAACTGGCAATATTAGAATATATTATTTATAGGACCATTTTTATATAAGGAATTGTTTGAGTTGCTTTTCTTCTCCATTTGCGTTTAGATATTTTAAAATATTTTTACATTCCAAATCAGCACCTTTCCTTTCCATTTAGCTGAAAGCTACAGTTTCTACTACTATGGACTGCAGTGTTAACAACTTCAGAAATGGATTAGCCAACTATTCCTTGATTGTGACTCTTTCGGTTCTAAGTTTGGAGTTTATTTTTTCCATACTTTATCTTCAGTACTTTATTTTTTTCAGTACTTTATTCAGTTAGCACTTGAAATTCCCTTGTTTTTAGCATAGCAGATCTTTTTCTTTCCAGTCCTTTTTCAGACCCATAACTTAGCAAGTACAAGATTTTTATGTTACAAAATACCACAGACGATTACAAGGACAGAGATCATCAGCTGTCAAGCCCACCTCTTAAGGACCCCTACGTGAAACCTGTCATTTATTAAGGGATTGCAATCTGAATTCATTTTTGTTATAACAGAGTCACTCAATAATGAAATGGATGGCCTATGAAGTTATAAAGTAAAAAAAAATAGAATACATTTTTTAGTGAGACTTGAGAGACGTATGAGAAAAAAGTTCCTTCAAGAATGAAATTCTTGCTGGTAAGCAAGAAACATCTCAAGGTGAATTTCATCTCTATTATTTTTAGGACATTAATTTTGATTTTGCTGATCTTTCAGGAGCTGTGAGGCAGCCAGCCACCCTTTCAGCTTGCAACCTACAGTAGAAGCCTTTTTCTGTCCCCAGAAATGTTGACAGGGTTTGGTCTCAGGTGGGACTAATCTTCACACAGGTGGTAAACATGATTGTGAATTTGGTGTGACGCTCTCTAGCTCTTACACGGTTGCTCTTGGGGAAAGCAATGAATGTTAGATACCAGTGGGTCTGCTCTTCCCCAAAGAACATCTTGGCCCATCAGCTCCAGAGCTGTCCATTTCTGCCTAACTCAGCGAAGGCTCAACATCCAGAGACAGTGGGCAATGAGGGGTTCCTGCGACTCTGTGATTAAATCTGGTGGTCGTCATTGGCCACTGACTGTTCCGAGGGGGCGAGAGAATGGAACCCACAGGGAAACTTACATCTAAGCCTTTTAGGCAAGGAGTATTTTTACTCCATCTTTATTCCTGGTGGGACACGTGTCGTGGGAAATTTCTGCTGCATATGCCAACATGCCTTGGACCCAGGTCAGGACAGAGCGGGCAAATTTGGAATTTCCCACCAAATTGATTCTCTTTTGGTGGGAATGTGGTTTCTAGTGTTTCTGAACAGCGTAAAATCAAGGCAAATATTTCCAAGTAATTTCTGCAGAACTCTCTTGCCCATAAAAATGCCACTAAGAGTTCTGGACACAAAGTGGAGGTCACTCTGGACAGAAGTACAGCTCCCAACATTTTGGTGACACTCCAGACACCTCCAGATGAGCTACCAAATTGGAATGATTAATTTGGCAGGAGGGATACGTGGCAAGTCAGAAATAATCTTAACCGTATAAAGCCTTCATTAAACCTAAATATAATTGAGTTAATGAATGAACCCTACCCACCTTCATTTTGGGGGGCAGCCTCTTAAAGGCTGAGGGTGGTCTTTGGCAAGGAAGAAACTGCTCACCAGAGAAGAGTGCCCTGAGCAGGGAGGGAAGGGCCTCGCAGCTTTGTTAATGGGGGAGGGAAAAGGGCAGGGATGGGTCTCTGTTCCTTCTTCCCTAGGAAAAGGAACAACCTTCCTTTCTCTTTTAAAAAAAGTGTTAAGAAGCTAGCTGAGTGGGGTGTAGTTTCCCCTTTTTTTTTTTAAAAAGCAGAGGGCATATAAACAAGGAGTTGCCTTTTCATGATGGCAGGGATTACCTATTGCTCTTAGGGGGTGTCCACCAGGGAGGGTCCCCAGAGTCCAGATGCAATCAAAGCCCTGCCCTTTTTGTGTACCAACTGTCCTCCGGCGCTCCTGAAAAAGGGGGGGGGCAGGGGAGAGTGATGTTTTTGCATGTTATAAATGAACAAATTTGGAGCTTTATGAATATTTTGAAAATGGTGGACTTGAAGTTTGCTTAGTTTATTCTCCATTTGAAAAAAAAGGTAGCGGTTGAGCAATTGCAGCATTTCTTTCCAGAGGGGCCTTTTGTTCAGGCGCTGCCTGGGCTGACGGAAAGGCCCTGTAAGAGTCACGGGCCAGACCAAGGGCTCTGATGCTCTGAAGAGGCTTCAGATACTGGATATATGAATTTGCAATGCATTTGCATCCCTCGTGCCAGCCTCCACTGCCTAATTACACCCCTAGGAGTCAGGCTTCAACCACAGGAGAAAATATTGCAAGGGAATCAAATTCCGGATTTGGCTCTCCTGTTAAAGAAACCAGGAAGCTTCCAATGAGAACTTTTTAGGGGTGCGACAGACTGTAAATTGCAATTCACACCTCACCCTTTCTTGTTTTCTTTCCAGTGAATCTGATTGTAGAAGATGGGATTGTTTTTGAAAGGACAAGTAAAATCCGTGAGTGTTGTGGTTCTCTGGAACTTTGTCTTGTGGCTTGTAGAAAGGTGAAATCTAGATGGAGAGAGGAAAGGCTTGGCGGTGGTCCCGTCCACCCTTTTGGGCCGGTAGGCACCTGTCAGTTAGGCAGCAAGCAATGCCTCTCATTTTTGAAGTTTATCTCTCCAGTTTGTACACCTTGAGGCTCTCCAGAGGTGTTGAGGGTAGAGCGTCCTTAATGCCATATTGGTTGAGAACGATGAGTAGTGTATTTCTACTTATCTATGGAAGGTCTCAATTTGGGAAAGATTAAACAAGAATTTTGGATTTAAAAAACTACATTTCAGATTATTGATTCCATTAATTTTTGGCTTCATCATTGTCCATGCAGGATGTCAAGGATTGATACAGATCACAAAAGCTGGTGCCTCAAACATCACTATTATAATGGATTTTTTGCCCCATCCCTTTCCACGGGTGACATATGTACAAAGGAGGTAGGGCTTCCATTGCACAGCTGTTCCTGCCATCTTCAGTTTTTCTTTCCTGCCCCCCAGCTGGTGCCCCTGAACCCACTTATGAGTAGGGAGGAAAATGTCACTGCAGTCCATTTTCATTCTGCGATGATTTAATAGCTGTCCTGCTGTAAGTGATTAAAGGATGGAGGCATAAAATGTGGCATGATAACGTGCATAATATAAGGCTACAGAAATGGAAATTCCACCCCCTTCCAGTTTACAGTTGCAGGAATCCCCCTTTGCCTCTGCTTGGACGTCCCCCATTTCTGCTAGGCTTCCCCCCCTAGAGTTGGTGGGCTAAGAGCCCCAGGAGATGTCCAGCTGATCTCGGGGGGGGGGGGCTGCTCTTCATTGGCGGGACTGGAGCCACCATAATAGGGAGCTGGAGATGTTGATGGTGCCAATGAGGAAGGGGCACCTTCTGGGGGAGGTGTGCATTTTTAAAATGTGTGGGGAAACCGGTATTAAGGTGGAAAATCTTCAGGTGGTTTGCATGGCTTGCGTTGAAAGTGTTTTTTGAGTCACCTTTTTTGGTTTGTGGTCAGAACTGCTTGGCTTCATTGTTTTATGGAATCGCTTTCACATTAGAGACGTGGGGGCAAAAGGCAGGCACCGGCCCTGTGGCATTTTTCTCCAGAGGACAAGTGTGCAGGTGCCAGCCTAAGAAAGGGCTTTGTTAGTTTTCCAGACTGACGGCTGGCTGGACAATGGGTGGGACGAAGGCCCCACGTGAGCCCAGCGATCACCCTGGCCTCTTGCCTGCGTTATTCCCAAAGGGGAATAACTTCTGCCCTCTGCTTCCTGGAATGATGCTGGTGGATAAAAGCACACGCTTTCTTCTTTTTCTGCCATCAGGCCAGTTCTGTAACTTGATTTCTGCACATTTTAGAAATTCTCTCACACACAAAAACTGACAAAAAGAACTCCTTTAATTGCATTGTGTTTAAAAACGTATACTACAATGTCAATAATAAAACTGATTTCTCATGGACAGCAAGCTTTCGTTGTGTTGGTGTCTGTTCTGTTTTCTTTCCATTTTTGCTCCTTCCAAACACATTTTCTGACAATTCTCAAGATTCAGTATTACAAACGCCCTCCCTTGTCTGAGCCTTCCCCTGACCTCAGGGAGCGCTGATGTCGGTCTTCTATGTGGCACTAAGACAAGGTAACTGCCGCCACTGTGGAAGTGAAGCCCCGCCCCTTTTGTGTTGCACACGCGGCACAGGTAAAGAGGGTGGGGCTTTAACTGCGTCATGACCCCACTCCATGGACACTTTTGCGGCCACCTTAGAGGCTAATGTTGCTAAGTTTTCATTTTCAATGCAGCACAAGAAAATGTTTAAATAAATAAGCAGCATTACCTGCATTCATTGTTGATGAACTAATGTAAACGATACCAGACAAAACTTAAGTTTGGATCTAGATTTACCTTTTTGTGCGGGAAGAGTCATCGCCCAACCTTGCCACTCAAGGACCAAATGCACCCCTTCTGTGCTGGGAAGTAACAATGGGTCCTTTTGCTTCTTTTAAAATGTGAAAATGTATCCTCACAATTCATATTTAGGATCCTATAATTTGTCCATTCAGCTATTGGTGTAGTAGGATATGAATGCATCAAAGCCTCCCCCCACAATCGAGACATGGTCTTGTGCCAACCCTTTTCTGCCCAGAATTGGACTTCAACCTCCAGCAGCTTTTCCTCAGAAGAACGGGTGTAACTGCTTTCAAGTCTGAGCCACCTTAGTGGGGGCTCCCAAGGCTGCACATCGGACCAGATGACTGAGTTGGAGAAGGCCTTTGCTGGCATCAAGTGAGGAGCATTGGAAATGCAAATTCGAGGCAGGGAGGAAGGGTGGGGGGCACCAGTCTGGTGTAAGACAGAAACCCAAACCCTCAAAACCCAGGGAAGGTTGGAGGGGCCGCTCTGCAACCTGCAGCCACCTCAGTGGGATTCTGTTGGGTTCCTTATGTTAAGACCTACATCCCTCTGGGTCAGGAGTTGGGGCACTTCTTCCTTCAAGTCCCCCCCCTCCCAAATGTTGAGTTGGGCTGGATGAGACTGGCTGGTTTAAGGAAACCAGCTTAAAGAACCTCTGTGGCTTTGAACAGAGGCCCCTCTGGTCCTAGTTCAACCACGAGGCCCCCTTGTCTGTAGAGCTGCATCACCACTAACTAGTCAAGAGCAGAGCAAGCATGCTACGTTGGTCTCTTAAGTGACATCACATCCTTAAACTCTGTTGCCTGTTTTGAGTTGGCTTTTGGGGCAAGATGCAGACTTGGCAGTTCCCAGTATCTCTCACAATTACAATGACCTCTTGGGTCCCTTCCAAGTTTTATGATTCTATTAATCATTTACTAAGGATGGTGTAGTGAATCCTGCAGTGTGCAGAGAGTTGGTCTTGATGACCTCTTGGGTCCCTTCCAACTGATTCTATTAATCATCAGTGGGTGTTAGAAGCCCAGGGGACTGCAGTTCTGCAACAGGCTGGCTTTGGCTCCTCCAGCATCCAGGCTGCGCCAATTTAGCTTGCTTCGAGCATCAGTCCTTCCCT
Organism: Pantherophis guttatus; assembly: GCF_059756535.1. Classification (NCBI taxonomy): domain Eukaryota; kingdom Metazoa; phylum Chordata; class Lepidosauria; order Squamata; family Colubridae; genus Pantherophis; species Pantherophis guttatus. The sequence continues at coordinate 1,028,246 of NC_142076.1, forward strand.
GAAAGGATGCTGAGCTTGGCACCCACTGCCCAGCCCTCCCTGCTGTCCCAATCTGTCCCTTTCTAGTATTGTGGTGCGACTGCTGCTGCTTCAAGCATTCCACCAAGCATTATTTTCATTTCATTGGAGAGATTTTGTTAAGTGAGGAAACCAGCTATGAATATTTAGTATAATATATGATATAAACAAACATCTTGAAGGCCCTTGCCTGCCCCAGTTCTATGCAGTCATTCCTTCTCCTTCCAGATACCCCCTTGAATGAAGCCAGCCTAAGCCTCCTTCCCACATACTTTATTTATTAAAAGCGCTCACTGGATAAAATCATCCTTCCTAGATAGCTGCCTCTTCATGGAGGCTCAAGAGGCAGAGTGAAATCCCAGCCCCAAACTTCTGTGCCCGGAGATGGAGGACAAGGAGACCTCCTCCTTGTCCAAGGAGGCCCTGCAGTTCCTGGGACGGGCTCCAAGTCTCGGCCTGGTGGAAAACAGCTTCTCCCAAGCAACGGAAGCCCCGAGACAAAGAGGCCATGGGTGGGGGTGGGGCTGTTCCTCAGCGCTTTGTGGATCCCGGGCAGATGTTCCTGTTGAGGCACTTGCTGCAACGTGGATGGACAGGCAAGCAGATCTGCTGCCCGAAGCCAACCAGGAGCCAGTTTAACTCACTCCAGAGAGTTCTGCAGGCAGCGGAGCAAAAAAAAAAGAAGAAAACATTTCAGTGTGGTAGAAAAAGTAACACATTGGTATCCAGCGATGCCTGAAACAGCCCACCCTCAGACGTTACAGGAAGACAATTCCCAACGGTGAGACCACGGGAACATCAACACCAGGAAATAACTACAATTCTGGAGCGTCGAGCAATAGAGGCAAGTTGGTACCCAACACTGGGGACACTAAAGGGAAGTGAGATTGCCATCACACCCCATTTACCAAAGTGCGAGCACAGAGGCTGCTCCCTGCCCCACCAGAACTCTTCCCTTTGTCCTGGGTTGGAGGAGGCATTTTAGAGCCACCTTCCATGCATAGTTCCCAAGGATGCCAACAGGGTTAGGCGGATTCCTTGGGGACGCCTGGCAAGAAAGACGAGTCTGGAGCTGGTCTTTGGCTTTCACTAACAAGTGAGGTGTTGGCTGGTGCACTGATGTCTGCTAACCCATGGTGATGGGAACCACAGCCCTACATGGTGATAGGAGAGAGAATGCCTTGGCCAAAGTCCTACAAGTGTGAGAAATTTCCTACAGCAGAACACTCAAATCCTGCTGTTGTAGGTCAAGGTCAACCTTTGCTACAACACTGAAATAAATGGAAAGATGGAGTAATAGGTGAAAAAGGGGCCTTGCCCCCTTTTCAAGTGAGAAGGTGTGCCTATCCCATTGGAAGGAACAGCACTGCTGACGGATACATCTGGAATGCAGACTTCTTAAGACGAGCGTTTTCCAGCCTGCATTCCAGAGAATGGGAATGAAGGCTGCTTTGGCGCTGTGGTTACGACACCAGACTGGAAACTGAGAACCCACAAATTCTAGTCCCGTCTCAAGCACAAAGCCAGTTGCGTGATCCTGGTCCCAGTCCCTCAATCAAAGTCTTATAAAGAACAAGGTGGTGATGGAAAATCATTTCTGAAAATGTTGGCAAGAAAACTGCAGGGATTCACCAGGACTTGAAGCCCCACCCCCATTTTTTTTTTAAGAGAAACCTGAGCTTTTCCAAGGTGGACCCCAGGTCTAGAGAGGAAATGTGATGAGCCTTGAAAAACAGAAGCCTGCCACCACCCCCACCTCCTTAAAGAGGCAATACTGGAAGGAAACGTCAATTGGAGACCAGTTTGAAGCACCTTTGCCTGCATCTCATCCACTTAATAAGGAATGGTATTGTGGGAATGTAACTCAATGTCCTTGCACAAAAATCATGGGAGCTGGGATCCCACACGGAGACTAAGAGAGAGGGAGAGAAGTGAAATGTTTAGGGCCAGTTTGAACAGGCTCACCTGGGCAGCCATTCTTCCAGGGCTTGCCTCGTTTCCTCTGGAAGTTTTGTTTCCCTTTTTGCCCACTTTAACCTGTTGCAAATCCGATGCACATGCGTGTCCACACCTGTAGTTCAAAATCAGAAAAAGGAGACTGTCCTAAACAAGGATGGGGCAAAGCCCCACCCTGCTGCAATCAGGTGCATCCCCAGCTCCTTGAATGAGGGCATTTGATCCCCTTGGGAGGACAGTTGCGGCCCAATCAATCAGCTGAGATTGCAAAATGGTGTTTTGTTTAAGTTTAGAAAAATCCCGGTTTGGCCCACAGAAGGACATCTTCGAATAGAGACAATGGATTTATTAGAGATTTTGATAGAGGCTGAATAGACATTTGTCAAGGGTTTAGTTTTCTGGAGGGCCGTGTCAGATGATCCAACCTTACAATTCGGTCTATGGATTGGCTCCGAGTGTGGCGAGACACCTTAGCCGCTGCTTCAAACCAGAGGGTCTTCTGGCGCTTTCCTTCTCCTTCTCCTTCTCACGAACAAAGCCTGGAGTCACAGGCTGAAGGTCTTTTATTCAGCCAAGGGCTTACATGAAGCTTCTGCAGTAAGAAGGTGATGGAGAAACCAGTGGAAATCTGGGGACTTTCTGATGTCCAGGGCAAGATCCCAAGCTCTCCTCGCTAGTTCCTACCATGACTGGAGACCACAGAAGGGGGAGAACATTAGTGGCCTGGATAGGAAAGGCTCCAAAAATGTTTTTTCCTCTTGGGCTCCCAGGAGTAGCACGACTGTCCATGGTATATTAATCGTCAATAGGAAAGAAATCGAACTGAAGACTCCAGCATCCCTGCTGAGCTATTTAATGGCTGCTTTGCCCCCACAATTCCTTCTCAACTACTGTCACGGCCGAGGAGCCCTTCATCAGGAATCAACAAGCTGTATTTCCCTCAAACGCCAGCCCCCCCCCACTACACCCCATCGCTCATCAGCATTCAGGAAAGCAGTGCCCCCTGCTGGAGGATTCGGTCATGTGACAGACACTCCAAGTAGAGCAACCCAGTTGCAAAAAAACTTTTGCAGTTGGATGCCCTAGTCAAGATGTCCCCCCTCAGGTCTCCTCTCTGCTCCACCCACCCACCCGTGTGGCTTGTGAACTTCCTTCCAGATCCATCCCATTTTATTTATTCCCCTCTGAAATTTGGGCTGGCTAAAAAAGTGGCTGGCAGGCAGCTCACTGCTTTCCTTGGACATGCCAACCCACGGAAAGGAGTCTTGTCACCCCAGAAGTCCTACCTCTGGAGTCCTACCTCTCCAGCTTCTCCCATGAGGAACCGTCTCGTAAAACAGATAACTTTACTGTCATTTTTTTTTTACTGCAAGCACACTGGCCCACATTAAAAATGAAGTTCTGTTTCCTGTTCTCAAGAGAAAGTGTGTATCTACCCAAACACATACATAACACATATATACACATGCTATATATAGCAATCTCCTTCATGGATTATTGCCTTGTCGTGGTGAAGGGGCTTGCATAGCTCAATGAAGCTATGCCATGCAGGGCCACCCAAGACGGACAGGTCATAGCAGAGAGTTCTGACAAAACATGATCCACTGGAGAAGGAAATGGCAACCCACTCCAGTACCTTTGCCATGAAAACCCCATGGACAGTATCAAAAGGCAAAAAGATATGATGCTGGAAGATGAGCCCCTCAGGTCGGAAGGTGTCCAATATGCTACTGGGGAAGAGCAGAGGGCTGGTACTAGTAGCGCCAGAAAGAGTGAAGTGACTGGGCCAAAGCCGAAAGGATGCTCAGCTGTAGATGCATCTGGTGGTGAAAGGAAAGTCGATGCTGTAAAGATTTTTTCTCTATAGGAACCTGGAATGTAAGATCCATGAATCAAGGCAAGCTGGACGTGATCAAACAAGAGATGACAAGCCTGAACATCGACATCTTAGAAATCAGCGAACTAAAATGGACAGGAATGGGTGAATTTAATTCAGATGACCATCAGGTATACTACTGTGGGCAAGAATCCCTCAGAAGAAATGGAGTAGCCCCCATAGTCAATAAAAGAGTAGGAAAAGCAGTACTGGGATACAATCCCCAAAATGACAGAATGATCTCAGTTCGAATCCAAGGCAAACCATTCAATATCACAGTAGTTCAAGTCTACGCCTCAACCACTGGTGCTGAAGAGGCTGAAGTTGACCAGTTCTATGAAGCCCTACAGCACCTTATAGAATTAAGACCAAAAAAATAATGTCCTTATCATCATGGGGGATTGGAATGCTAAAGTAGGAAGCCAAAAGATAACTGGAATAACAGGCAAGTTTGGCCTTGGAGTACAAAATAAAGCAGGGCACAGGCTGATAGAATTTTGTCAAGAGAATACAATGGTCATAGCAAACACTCTTTTCCAACAACCCAAGAGACGACTCTACACATGGACATCACCAGACGGTCAACACAGAAATCAGACTGACTGCGCTCTGTAGCTAAAGATGGAGCTGCTCTATACAGTCAGTAAAAACAAGACCAGGAGCTGACTGTGGCTCAGATCATGAGCTTCTCGTTGCAAAATTTAGGCTTAAATTGAAGAAAGTAGGGAAAAGCACTAGGCCACTCAGGTATGAACTAAATCATATCCCTGATGAATATACAGTAGAGGTGACAAATAGATTTAAGGAATTAGATCTGATAGACAGAATTAGATCTGATAGACAGAAACAGAACTATGGATGGAGGTTCAAAACATTGTACAAGAGGTAGCAACTAAAACCATCCCAAAGAAAGCAAAATTGCTGGTTGAGGAAGCTTTGCAAATAGCTATGGAAAGAAGGGAAGCAAAAGGCAAGGGAGAAAGAGAAAGATACACCCAGTTGAATGCAGAATTCCAGAGAATAGCTAGAAGAGATAAGAATGCCTTCTTAAATGAACAGTGCAAAAAAATAGAAGAAAACAATGGAATAGGAAGGACCAGAGATCTCTTCAAGAAAATTGGAGATATGAGGGGAGCGTTTCATGCAAAGATGGGCATGGTAAAGGACCAAAATGGCAGGGACTTAACAGAGGCAGAAGATATTCAGAAGAGGTGGCAAAATTACACAGAACAGCTATACAAGAATGAGCTTAACATCCCTGATAACCAGTGGTGGGTTTCTCCCGGTTCCGCCGAGCGGGTAGCCGTGACAATATGACATCACCGAACCGGTTCTGCACCCCCCCGTGTTATTCTACTTTTTATTTGGCCCCACCCCCAATCTATTGCTGCCTCCTGAATCCCAGCTATGGGCTATAAGGAAAAAAACCTGTTTAAACTCTTGCCGCGGGGCTTCAAAGGGCCGCCCTACAGCTGATCAGTGGTAAAAGGCAGTTTGGTGGTAGACCGGTGCCTCCAAAAACAAGTGAGTAGACCAAGAAGTGCCTGCAAAAATAAATGGGTAGACCAGTGCCTGGAAAAATAAATGGGTAGACCAGTGCCTGGAAAAATAAATGGGTAGACCAGTGCCTGCAAAAATACATGAGTAGACCGGTGCCTGCAAAAATACATGAGTAGACCAGTGCCTGCAAAAATAAATGGGTAGACCAATGCCTGCAAAAATAAATGGGTAGACCGGTACAGCTCTGCAAGCAGTTAAAAGCCTGGTAGATCAGTACCTCTGCTAAATCCTAAAGAATTGTCACATGACCATCAAGCCACACCCATAAAATAAGCCACGCCCACAGAACTGGTAGTAAAAAAATTTAGAACCCACCTCTGCTGATAACCATGATGGAGGGGTCACTGACCTTGAGCCAGACATCCTAGAATGGGAAGTCAAATGGGCCTTAGGAAGTCTGAGCAACAACAAAGCTAGTGGAGGAGACAGTATTCCAGCTGAGCTATTCAAAATCTTAAAAGATGATGCAGTAAAAGTGCTACACTCAATTTTCCAGCAAATTTGGAAAACTCAACAGTGGCCACAGGATTGGAAAAGGTCAGTTTACATTCCAATTCTAAAGAAAGGCAATGCCAAAGAATGTTCAAACTATTGCACCATTGCACTCATTTTGCATGCTAGTAAGGTTAAAATCCTTAAAATCCTACAAGCTAGGCTCCAGCAGTATGTGGATCGAGAACTACCAGAAGTACAGGCAGGATTTCAAAGAGGCAGAGGAACTAGAGATCAAATTACCAACATACGCTGGATCACAGAGAAAGCTAGGGAGTTCCAGAAAAACCTCTACTTCTGCTTCACTGACTATGCTAAAGCCTTTGATTGTGTGGATCACAACAAATTGTGGCAAGTTCTTAAAGAGATAGGAGTACCAGACCATCTTATTTATCTTTTGAGAAATCTATATGTGTCAAGAAGCAATAGTGAGAACTGGACACGGAACCACTGATTGGTTCAAAATTGGGAAAGGAGTCCAGCAAGGCTGTATACTGTCACCCTGCCTAAATGCAGAGCACATCATGAGAAAGGCGGGGCTAGATGAATCAAAAGTTGGAATTAAGATTTCCGGGACAAATATCAACAACCTCAGATATGCAGATGATACCACTCTAATGGTAGAAAGTGAAGAGGAACTAAAGAGTCTCTTAATGCGGGTGAAGGAAAGTGCAAAAGTTAGCTTGAAACTCAATATTAAGAAAACTAAGATCATGACATCCGGCCTCTCAATTCCTGACAAATAGATGGGGAAGAAATGGAGGTACTGACAGATTTTATTTTCTTGGGCTTCAAGATCACCGCAGATGGGGACTGCAGCCAAGAAATTAAAAGACACTTGCTCCTGGGGAGGAAAGCCATGGCAAATCTAGACAGCATACTAAAAAGCAGAGACATCATCCTGCCAACAAAAGTGCGCATATTCAAGGCTATGGCTTTCCCAGTTGCAATGTCTGGCTGTGAAAGTTGGACCATAAGAAAGGCTAAGCGCCAAAGAATGGAGGCCTTTGAATTCTGGAGCTGGAGAAGACTCCTGCGAATCCCTTGGACTGCAAGACAATCAAACCAGTCACTCCTAGAGGAGATCAACCCTGACTGCTCTTTAGAAGGCCAGATCCTGAAGAGGAAATTCAAATCCTTTGGCCACCTAAGGAGAAGGAAGGACTCGCTGGAGAAGAGCCTAATGCTGGGAATGATTGAGGGCAAAAGAAGAAAGGGACGGCAGAGAACGAGGTGGCTAGATGGAGTCACTGAAGCAGCCGGCGTGAGCTTAAATGGACTCCGGGGGATGGTAGAGGACAGGAAGGCCTGGAGGAAGGTTGTCCATGGGGTCGCAATGGGTCGGACACGACTTCGCAACTAACAACAAATATATAGCAATAGCACTTAGATTTATATACCGCTTCACAGCCCTCTCTAAGCAGTTTACTTAAGAGTTCACAAGGTTGATGCTCTAGGGAAGAAAACTGTAAATGAATCTGGATGTTCTGCTTCGGATACCACGAAGCCCCCTCCCAGATGGTAACAAGGAAAACAGGTCATGAAGAGGAGGTGGTGTCCCAGCTCAGGCCACACTCTGGCTCCGATTCTCCTGGCATTTCAGAAAATTTTCAAAAACACGGCTGCTTTTCTAGGAGGGTTTGTGTGAAGTTCATGAGATGGATGTGATTGGTAGGGACAGTTCTTGTCCTTGGCTCCCATTACATGCATACAGTATTTGCCATTATTGTGACTGATTTTACCGAGTTTTAATTCAGCGGGGGCTGCCCAGGGACGCTGTTTCAAGAACAAGATCATATAAATTGACTAGAACACAGGTAGTCCTCAACTTACAACCACAATGGAGACCACCCATCATCTTGTAAGTTGTGACAGTCATAAATCACGTCACCCACGTGACTAACTCAATTTTATGACTTTGTTGTGGCAGTCATTAAGTGAATGCTGTGGTTTTAAAGCTGCAAATGGCCATAAATGCGGCAACTGCCGAGGCATTGAGGTGCAGTCCTGTGACTGCAGGGGGTGGGGGCTGTCATAACTTCAGAACAGGATCCTAAGCACCCGGGAGTGTGTGTGTGTCTGTGTAACTTTTAATGGTTGCTAAGCGACTAGTCATAAAGTGAGGACCACCTGTAAATGAATGAATGAATGAATGAATGAATCTGAACTTTGAAGTTTGGGCAATCCAGATGTAAATATGACAGCTGAACAGGAATTGGAAGGACTGGAAGACCGGAACATTAGTGAATATGAACTGGATACATGGCAGGGATTGTCAAAAAATCTAAATGTGCAAGAATTAGCTGAATGCTTGTTCCCCCAAAAGACACAGGAAGAAATCTATTATGGCAAGAGACATACCGATCCCTGAGACGTTCTTCCAGGCAATGTCCATCACCAGGTGAGCCATCTTTGGACCAACTCCAGGCAATTTCACTAACTCTGCAACAGTTTTTGGGATGTCGCCAGCATACTCCCGCTTCAGGATTGCTGTGGTCTGCTGGATATATCGCACCTTGTTCTGCAGCCCATGAAAAGGTCAATCAATGAGCTGGACTAACTCAGGAGGAGGAACAGCCCTGCCGGATCAGACTAAGGCCAATCTGATTTCTGCATTTTTATTTTTTGTTTCCTATTGTGTCCTAACCAGCTGGCCCCAAACTTGGTGCTTGCAACTCAAAAAAAGACCTACTTTTTCTCTGTCCCACTACTGTTCCCCTTCAAATAGTATTTGGAGACAGCTGCCTACAAGTAACATGGAAGCCTCAAGACCATAACCCTCCATAGACCTGACCTGCATTCTCTAAACCCTTTTAAAAGCCATCCAGGTTATAGTGCCTACTTCACCATTTTAAGAACATCGGAAGAGTTCTGCTGGATTAGGCCAAGGCCCATCTTGGATCAAAATTTTGTTTCTTGCAGCAGCCAGTTGACCTTGGAGATGGTCATCACAACCCAGAGATGAAGACTACCACATTCTCTTGCAAGTTGTGTTCTCCAAGAGATAGAACATAGCACTCAGCAATAGCACTTAGACTCAGATATCACCCAACAGTGCTTCACAACCCTAAGTGTCAGCTGTCCAGGTAGAGAATCCAAAAATAGAACTCCTGGGACACTGTGCTTCCCAGAAGGAAAACTTTATTGAATACACTACATTGGCACAGAAGAAATGAAACCAGCTCTGAATTTCCCATGCAAACGTCCACATAGTTGGACTTGATTTTCCCCTTTGGCCATCCCCCTCAGTTCATTGCGTTGCCAATTAAATCTTTTTTTTTTTTTTTATGGGAACAGTCTGGATCTTTCAAACACCTGCGCTGTGTGACCTTGGGGTTGGTAGCAGGGTCTTACGATCTGCAAGTTGGCATTCCATTCCCTGACATATCATCCACCCTCCTCCCGATTGTTGTCAAGCTGAGAGCGAAGAAGCAAGTAGGTGAAAGAGGGTATAACTCTTGACAGTTTTACAGAGTCACCCTACTGAACCCAACAATTGGGGTCCTCATTTTACCGACCTTGGAAGGTTGGAAGGCTGAGTCAACCTTGAGCCAGTCAGGATCAAACTCCTGGCTATGGGCAGAGTCAGCTTGCAATGTGGCATTCTAACCACTCAATTAGCACCATGTGGACAGAAGCTTCCTTTTGTCTGTTCTAAACTGCCTTCCTTTCATATTCTATGAGTATAATGATAAAATAAACTCATTTATATTATAAAGCTTTTATTTCAGAAAGCTGTCCTTTAATTTATTTTCCAAAAATTCAATTGCTTTACTTTAGTCATTTAACTTTTACCATACAAATGGCACCACCTAAAATTTTTTACATCATTTTTACATTTTGGTATATTTATATTTATGTGAAATTGAACTGTCTTTTTAAAATAAATTTATATAACAATAGCATTTAGACTTATGCACTGCTTCAAAGTGCAGAACAGCCCTCTCTAAGCGGTTCACAGAGTCAGCATATTGCCCCAACAATCTGGATCTTCATTTTACCCACGTTGGAAGGATGGAAGGCTGAGTCGAACTGGTGGAGTGAGCAGTGAGTTAGTCTGCAGTACTGCATTCTAACCACTGCGCCACCACATCTAGTGGTGGGATTCTGCTGGTTCTAGGCAGTTCGGCCGAACCGTGTTAAATTGCTGGCTCGCCCCGCCCCTCCGCACCATTTATTGCCAATAAATAGTGGGGGGCGGGGCGAAGGGCAGGCGAGCCAGCAATTTAACAAACGGTTCGGTGTTTTTTTGTAATTTATTGGCCTCGCAGCACACCAAACCGTTTGTTAAATTGCTGGCTCGCCCGCCCTTCGCCCCGCCCCCCACTCGAGCGGCGCCAGCCTACCCTAGCCCATCCAGTCACTGGGGGAGATGCATGATTTTTCTCCACCCTGGAACACTGGCTGCCCAGGCTGCAGCTGAAGCTCCGCATCGTAATGGGCTCCAGGAGGAGGAGGGGCGCCGTCTGCCCCATTGCGAAGCTCAGTAAGAGCAACCAGAGCCAGCTGCAGGTGCAGCCGGATGGGCGCACGTGCAGTGGCGCGCAGGCTTAAGGCGCCGCCTCCAAGCCGAGGGGCAACCGATGGTGTGGTAGGTGCGCTGCCGCCGCCGCCCAAACGGGAGAGGAGAAAGAGATGGAGAGAAAGAGAGATGAAGGAGAGAAAGGGGGGAGAGAGAGAGGGGAGAGAAAGAGAGGGGGAGAAAGAGAGATGAAGGAGAGAAAGGGAGGAGAGAAAGAAATGAAGGAGAGAAAGAGAGAGGGAGAAAGAGAGATGGAGAGAAAGATGAAGGAAAGAAAGGAGGGGAGAGAAAGAGATGGAGAGAAAGAGAGATGAAGGAGAGAGAGGGGGGAGAGAGATGGAGAGAGAGATATGAAGGAGAGAAAGGGGGGAGAGAGAGAGGGGAGAGAAAGAGAGGGGGAGAAAGAGAGATGAAGGAGAGAAAGGGAGGAGAGAAAGAAATGAAGGAGAGAAAGAGAGAGGGAGAAAGAGAGATGGAGAGAAAGATGAAGGAAAGAAAGGAGGGGAGAGAAAGAGATGGAGAGAAAGAGAGATGAAGGAGAGAGAGGGGGAGAGAGATGGAGAGAAAGAGATGAAGGAGAGAAAGGGGGGAGAGAGAGAGGGGAGAGAAAGAGAGGGGGAGAAAGAGAGATGAAGGAGAGAAAGGGAGGAGAGAAAGAAATGAGTTTTTTGCAAAAAGGTTTTTGCATGCCCGTTTTTGCAAAAACTTTTCCTTACTTATCTCTTCGAAATCTTGGTGCGTCTTATAGTCCGAAAAACATGGTACTTTTATTTTTATTAGAATATGTTTTTGTAGAATTTTTTTGTTCTTGAATTTTTCTTTGTAAAGCAAAGTTATAAACACAAATGGATGATTTTTTGTTATGAATCTCTTTCAGATTTGCCCTTTTCAGGGCTGTCATTTATTTTTTTTAACATCTATCTATAGGTAACCCTGGTCCTAATGTTTTGAGGAGGAGGAGGAGGTCTTCATGCCACGCACAGAGCTCTGCCAGGGACTCAAAGGGGACAGAGAGGCAAACCCCCACCTTCTACCAGCAAGGTCTCCTTGCCACCCTGGCATGTGCAGAACAGCATCTCCTAATTGGCAGGAGGTTACTTGAGCTGCTCTGTAATGCACTGAGGATGCTAAGTAATTTGGTAATGAATGTGGTAATAAATTCACACACAATTGGCCAGGGCCATTTTGGCAAAGGATTGTGACGCTCCAACGGGGGCTTTGAGCCCAATCAGCTGACCTCACAGGGTTGGGATGGGGTGAGTGGGTGGCAGAGGTGCTCCCATGGAAGTCAGAGAGTAGATTAACCTACAAAGTAACCATGCTTCCCTTGCTCTTCCCTTCACCGTGTGGCAAATCACTCACCCTCCAAAAGCCAACGGGATAAATGAGCTGGCCCAGAGCCTCCTCGTTGGTCTCCAGGATCCGGTCCACCGTCAGGCCGTGCTCCCGCAGGCGCATCATGGCCGCGGAGGTCACCTGGTCTTTCGTTTGGCTGGAGAGCATGAGCGACAGCAGAATCTGGTAACGCTTCACCTGCCAAGCAGAAGGGAGAGGCAGGGGGGACCCTGTGTTTCTGGCTGGCCCGGGACCCCCTAGGCCCATGATGGCCAACTGGTGGCACGCAGAGACCTCTCTGTGGGCACGTGCGCCATTGCCAGCTGTTCTTCTGGTTTATTATTTATTTATTATTTATTATTTTGATGTATATGCCGCTTTTCTCTGGAGACTCAGGGCGGCTTACAATGCTTTTATGCAATAGCCTTCATACTTTTTGTATATACCTGCTTAGTAGGGCTTTTGCCCCCCTCCAGCGGTGTTTTATTTTATACAAAGTCAGCTTATTGCCCCCACAGTCCGGGTCCTCATTTTACCTACCTCGGAAGGATGGAAGGCTGAGTCAACCTTGAGCCTGGTGAGATTTGAACTCGCAGTAATTGCAGGCAGCTGGCAGCTAAGTGCTATTTTAACAGTAGTTTAGTCCACTGCACCGCCAGGCTCCTAGTTTGTGGCGCTGCCAGCTGGTCTTTGCATGTGCCGGAGCGCTGGAAACCTGAAGACCGGGGGGGGGGGGAGGGGGCGCTGATCTGGCCTTTGGGTTTCTGGCACTCTGGCCTGTGTTCCTGCTTGGGCACTCGGTGCCGAAAAGATACGCCATCATTGCCCTGGGCCCTGCTCACCTCCGGAGGGGCCTCCCCATCAAAGCATGCCCCAGCTCCCATCTGGTCGACGGGGGCATTCCTCTCCCTCCGCATCTCCCGGATGTTGGCCAGCTGCTGCTCCCAGTTGGCCGGTTCCCATTTCTGCTTCTTGGGCTCAGGGGTCTCTGCTGCCCCATTTTCCTCGGGGGGTCCGTAGGCAATGCTGACTTTCCTCCCGCTCCGGAGATTCCTTGCGCAGAGGGTCTCCGTTGGTCCTGTGACACATAATGCAACACACACACACGCGCGCTTAAATAAGCAACGGGAGACTCAGAAAAGCTCTTGGTTCCTTTCATCCAGGGGGCTCCAAGATAGGCTACAAGATCGGAGGGGGACTGCCCCCCCCTGCCCCCCCCACCCCCGCCTCACCTCGGCCTCCGCACAGCCGCCGCCGGGCCGGGAAGCCGCGCCCAGCGCACATGGCCCCCGCCCGCCAGGGACTACAGCCCCCACAATGCCCCGCGGCCAGAGCCGCCTCCTTCCGCCGTCGCCTGGGCTCCACACCGGAAGTTCAGCGGCCCTTCCGCCGGCGGGGGGCGGGGCCCCAGGCGGAGGTGTTTACGCGATTTGGGGTCGGGGCGCCGCGACCCTCGCGAGGGAGGCCGGTAAGTCTGTTGTGGGCGACGGCCGCGGAAACGCGAGGGGCGGGCAAAGGCGGGGCCGAGGCCAGGAGCGGCCCGGGCGGGGGGTCGGTCCAGCCGCTGAGCTGCCCGGGAGGAGGCGCAGCCGGTGGGTCCTCGGGGCTCGCTTGGCAAACGGGGCTTCAACCGTGCAACTCCCGGCGGAGGCCGAGGGCGGAAGCTTCGCGCTCATCTTCGGCAGCCCTGGACGAGGCCAAGGCGGCAGAGTCGGCGCAGAGCGGAGGGAAAGCGGGTCGGCGGCGGCTGCTGCCCCGAGGAGCCTCTGGAGAGGGAGGCCGTGGCCGGAGGGGCTGGGCGGGCTCTGCTGGGGGCTTCCCGACACAGCTGCCCTGCCCGCAAGGGGCCCGCAGCCGCCTCTTGGCAGCCGGGCCTGGCCTTGGGGGAGACCGGCTGGCGGCTGACCTGCCCTCAAGGAGCGGGGAGCCCCTCGGGGGTGCCGGCTTAGGACGGCGGCTAAAAGGCTTCCCCGCAGCTGCTTGTGAAAGCGAAAACCGTTAAGAACCGTATTCCATTCCATTCCCCTTTTGCCACACACGGAGCCTTCGCGAGCAGCCGGCAAAGCATAAAAGCCGGCTGGGCTGGGGGACTTAACCCACCTCCCTGGGTGGTTGTGGGGAAAATGGGGGGTCCGAGCATCAAGTATATTCACCAGAAGTGATATCGGTGGGGGGGATAAAAATCTAACAATCTGAAACGGGGCTGAGCAGAATGGCCAGACTGCAAAGCCCATCAGCCAAGGGAGCCAGCTGATAGGGACCAGAAGAGAAGCTTCGGCTATGGAGCATCCTCCCTTGGAGATTAGAATGGCTGTTAGCCTTTCCTAAGGCCCTAAAAACCTGGCTATGTTCCTGTGCCTGGGTTGCTGAATGTGCTAAGGGCCCTGTTTCCTGGAATGAATGAATGAGAAACTCTTAAGCCTAATTAAAACAGTAGCTCATTGAAGCATAGCTTCATTAATGAAAAGGTGACAGTAAAAATTACGAGGCACGTTACATCCAAAATGCTCTCTTTCCTTTTCTTGTTGTTACAGCAATGCCATATTCTCGTGAGCCATTTTGTATTTTTTACACTGGAAGTATTCTAGAAATAATTTCTAAAAGTACTACCAAGCTATTTACAAGCAGCAATAAAAATGAGATCAACAAACCTGATTTTTCATCAGGGTCGCCTGATCTGCCAGTTGCTCATGCCCTCGTCACCTCCCATCTGGACTATTGTAATGCTCTCTACATGGGGCTCCCCTTGAGGAGCACTCGGAGGTTCCAACTGGCGCAGAGTGCGGCCGCGCGGGTGGTGATGGGAGCGATGTGGCACTCCCATGTAACACCTCTCCTGTGCGAGCTGCACTGGCTCCCTGTGGTCTTCCGAGTGCGCTTCAAGGTTTTGGTTATCACCTTCAGAGCGCTCCATGGCTTAGGACCTGGCTATTTACGGGACCGCCTGCTACCACCAATAGCCTCCCACCGACCAGTACGCTCCCATAGAGAGGGACTCCTCCGGGTGCCGTCGGCCAAACAATGTCGACTGGCGGCCCCCAGGGGGAGAGCCTTCTCTGTGGGGGCACCTACTATCTGGAACGAGCTCCCCCCGGAGATACGGAGGATCCCAGATCTGCGTACCTTCTGTCGCACGCTCAAGACGTTCTTGTTTCATCAGGCCGGCCTGACCTAAGTTTTTCCCCTTTTTAAATGGAAATTTTAAATTTGGTTTTAAAGTATTGGAGTTTTAAATTTGTTCAGCCAAATCATTTAATTCATTTTATTCTATTTTAAATTTTGTATTTATATTGTTTTATTTTATGGCTGTTCACCGCCCTGAGTCCTTCGGGAGTAGGGCGGTATACAAATTCAATAAAAACAAAAAAACAAAAAACAAACCAATCTTTCATGCTATCAATACAATAATTATTTCAGCTCAAAAAGCTTTTATATGTACTAGTGTACATATTATTATTGCTCCACATACTAGTATTACTCCACTAACTAGTTGTTGAATAATAAAGTTGGAAGTGCTCTATCCAGACTGAAAAATAAGATTTATTGTAATGATTAATTACCATTAGCATTTGGGAAGAACAGCATGACTATTTCTAAAACTTTGAGAATCGGGAAACAAGGTAGATTCATAACATCAATTTGACATAATAAATAACCAGCATCCTAATACATACAGACCTGTAGTAATTATCTTTTTAAAACTGCAAAATATCTTTAATTTGTACGGTCATGCCTTTCAGTATGATCAAAAGAAACAACAGTATTGTTGGTCTGAATTTAATTATTTTCAGGTTCTGGTTTATGAAACCACCTTGTTTCATTTCAAGAGGAAGGTTTTGCTTGCTTTTTTTTTCTGTTTAAAAACTATTTTGTGTATAGTCCAAAGAACTGAGGGACCAGCTTAGAGATATTCAGTTCCCCACTATATACGTACCGGCATCACAATCCTGCAAGGCCAGTTTGGTTCAGAGTCTGGCTCCTTGACTTCTTGGCTGAACCAATGACCTCAGAGGATTAAAAGAGAGTTGAGGCTCTTCCATACATTTTCTTAACTAAAGCACCACACTGGTTCTCCTCATATAAGTTGATAATGTTTTAATGCACAGAATTTGGGAGTTGTTTCAATAATAGCTTTTTTTTTAAATAAAGAGGAAGAATTCCTGACAAAGTTGGACCCATGTTCTATTCCACCTGTATCGGGTGAAATGTTCCTAGTTCAGACTGGTTCGGCCGATCCAATAGCAATCGTGGTGCGTGGTTCGGAGAACCAGTAGGGATGGCGGCGCCAGGCTCCGTCCACCCGCCCGGTTTTCGTTACTTCCTGGTTTTAACCAGGAAGTAATGTGTTTTTTACCCTTGCGAGTGCGCTGCACGTGCATTTCCGAACCGATAAGGAAGGTAAGTAGATTTCATCTCTGACGTGTATGCCATGTTTGAGCATGCATAGCGTGGATTGTAGGTGTCTACTTTTTTTTGTCTCTCTTACCTTCTATCTCGGGAGGGTTACATTGAGAAAATCTCAACTATTTTCCCTTGATGAAGCAATCTTCTCTCTATACAGTTTCCTTGATGCTGTCTTAGTTAACAATGGCAAAGCCACCAAGTAAAGATCCTGGGCTAAAGGAGAAGTTTAAGAGCCTCCTAGGACTGTCATCCAGGCCCAATTCTAAGTCATCTGAAGGAAAACAGACAGAATTCATCATCACTGCAGAAATACTCAAGGTAACATTCAGAAATATTCCAAACCTGGAACTTATATTAAGAGCCGAGAATTTTAATAGATGCCAGAAAAGAAAATTAATATAGAGGATGGTGCGTGAGCAAGGAAGGCCAGGTTTTCCCCTTATCTAAAAAATGTGAATCTTTGCATAAGAATATTTAACCAGGAAGTGCTAATCCTGGTTCTTCAGTGCTTGATGTGGCCAGACAGGTAGAGCCACCGTCCTGTCTGTGAACCTGCTGCTGCTTGTGCAGTTCTAAGCCTGCACTTGTCTTTCAGGAACTGAGCATAGAATGTGGCTTAAACAATCGGATAAAAGCAATCGGACAAATCTGTGAGGTGGCAAAAACTAAAAAGTTTGAAGAGGTGAGTATGCAGGGCTCTTTGGTGAGCGTGCTCTTTGGATAAAGAAATGCCTGATATATAAGCATCCACTCCATTGTTGCTGAACTGCACATCCTGCATGGCTCAGCATTTACTGTATAGAGGGTTTGGGATGAATGGAGGGTGGGAACCTGGGTTGCTAAGCCAGAGAATTTCTCTTTGCCTTCCCCAGTAGAAAAGGAGATAGAGCAAATTTGAGGTTTAAATAAATCACAGGAAAGCAAAACTGACTCATGATTTTTTTTTCTTTTGAAAGTAGATATTTTTATTCATTTCTGCTCAAGGTGACCTGCCTTGGGGTAGTTATATGGCATTGGAAGAGAATGTCAGAAAGAAGCTGTTAATTTGAGAATAGACATGATCTGAAATTCTACAGTGTTTGGTTCCTATCTTACAATATTCTGGTGAGGGAGCATCCATTTACTTTGAAGCAGAACAGAAAATGTTAAAAAAAAGACATGAATGTTTCTGTTAGGATTAGAACAGGACCTAGAAAAATAATTAAATCAGAAACTAACCCTGTGATGTTAAGATACAAATGTCACAGTTTCCTAATAGGCAGATGTTTGCTGTTGGATCTACATTTATGACTGATGCAATGATTGATGCAATTTTAGCTGAATAAACCAAGTATCTCTGAATGTTTCTGTGCTCCAATAGCATGCAGTGGAAGCTATTTGGAAAGCGGTAGCTGATATGCTGCAGCCAGATCGACCACCCGAGGCACGGCATGCTGTCCTCCATCTGCTGCAGGCAATTATTCTGGGACAGGTAAGTTGCATTACCAAGCACCTGTACTAGAAGGAATCATCCTTTTAAAGAATGTATGCCCCTTACTTAAGGCAATTCTTTTATCCTTAAGGGTGAAAGGCTGGGGATTCTCCGAGCTCATTTTTTTAGAGTGATTAAAGATTATCCATCTAATGAAGACCTACATGAGCGGCTTGAGGTATTCAAGGCACTGACTGATAACGGAAAACACATAACGTACTTGGAAGAGGAACTAGGTAAGTCCCCTTTTTCCACAGTAGATTTTTGCACTGAGAAGGGGGTGACCAAAACTCATCATCTCTTTTGAGCTTCTGGTCTGATCCAGCGAGGTTTTTCCTCCTGGTCTTACAAGGAAGGGCCTCTCTGGGGAATTTTTGAAGCTAGAGCTATTGACCGTCATTTGTATAGAATGTTTTCTGCAGTTCAGCATCTGGTATGTTCTCCCTTTTCTTGTTGCTGCTTCTTTCAGCTGAATTTGTTCTTCAGTGGATGAAAGTTGGTTTGACTTCAGAGTTTCTGTTGGTGTTGATCAACTTAGTGAAATTCAACAGCTGTTACTTGGATGACTACATTGCTGGCATGGTCTAGTAAGGCAAATTTTAGATCTTCCCTTGCTTATAAGGAAGCATGATTAGTGTGGAATTCTGGATTCTGTGGTCCCAATTGTATCTAGACAAACTGGTTTGGAGGAGGTTGCTCTGAAATGATAATCATGGTAGAGCCATGTTCTTTTGCTGGCTGGGTTGTGGAGAAAGTATATCAGTATCAGTTCAAGCACTGAGTTAATTGAGGTGGCAGCCCAAGGGAGCCATTAGCCATAAACTAATGGAGAATTTGGTCAGAACAAGTTCTCTTCACATACCTGAGCCTGGTTTTTTTTTGGGGGGGGGGTGTTTCTGGCAGGCTCAAGTTGTACATTTAAGATTTCTGCCCAGGAGGTTCAGTGAACAAAGCCAGCCAACCAACACCCTTAACCAGATTTTCCTTTCCTTTAGCATGATTTGTGCCTTGTGCATTCAGACCTCTTCTGCAGTTGACATTAAGGTGAGTAGTGACATAAACGTGGGCAAGATAAAAAGGGCCCTTAAAAATAGGAACAGGTCTGCGTTGGGACAATGAGACTTGGATTCTGTTTCTTTCTCCCTCAACATCTTCCAACCCATCCCTCCTCCTCCTGCTCAGTTGGCCATCAACCTCCCTGCCTGCAAGTTGCTGTTGCAGCCACAGAATTGGGTCTGCCCACCAGCATCTCATGGCGGGGCAGTTGGAAGCCTGCTTGTACCCGGGTCTTCATGCACTGGGTCATTTTGTGGCTGGCAGCTTGTGTCCTTGGCTAGAGGTCTGGGAAGGGGCACCAGAATGACACGGGCCCATGTCTGAACTGCATGCACTGTAGCCTTTGCTCAGATGGCGGTAATACTGATAGTTTGCTTGCTGCTCCCTCAGCCCTAGCTTGCTTTTATCAATTGCCTGCCTGGTTTGCTTCAGTCATTTGTATTTTTGCTGAGACAGAATAGAAATGAAATACAGAAATCATTTCTCCTCACCCCAATCTTTTCCCTCAAGGTTTCCCTGCAGGTGTTGGATGCTGTGGTGTGTTATAATTGCCTGCCTTCTGAAATCCTCCCGATGTTCATCATCACCTTGTGCTGGACCATCAACGTGAAGGAGCTCTGTGAGCCCTGCTGGAAGGTGAGGCCTTTCTCCTGGGCTCAGAGCAGGGAGCAGCTGAGTCCTGGGCAGCAGGAGAAAAATGCAGCAGCAGCAGCAGCATGGATTTTTGGGGGTGGGTGGGGGGGGGGGAGTTTAAGGAACCTACAGCTGGGTTCACCTATCAACCAGGCCAGAATCTGTTTGGGTTGTGGGCTTATTTAATGTTAAGCAAGCCCTGGTATACTAGTCTAGTTCATGTCATATACTAAGCCATAACGTGCTTTGTTTATGCTTAGTGCTATTTTTATAAGTAGGTTGAGTTGAATAAGGCAAATTCAATCCCAAACAGCAAATTCAGTCATGTGGATGTGTGAACCAAGTAATATTCTGATCTGGTAATGTTCTTATCTCCAGGCAAACATGCCCAGATCCTTCTATTCTTCAGAGAAAGTTGCTTTGAGATCTAGGATGGGAGCAAATATTTTCTAGGGCCACATGGAAGAAGAAGGGGGAGGGGTTTCAAACAGCCTCCTTTTTGGCTTGATGCCCTATTAGAGCTTCCATACAAAATATTTGGGATAAGGCAGAGTAGACCTGAAAAGTTGGATCTCTTGTCTTCCCTTTTTGGAGCTGTCAGGTTGGCAGGTAGAAGGCCTGAAGAGTGGCTTTCGCTCAGAATTCTTCGAGCACCCCTCCTCCCAAGGTTTTCCCCCCAAGTTTTTGGCTTTGCCACTTACAGATCAGTCCTTTACTGGTTGCTTTACATCAGAAAAACATATGAAATTCAACCCACCTATCTGTGCTTTAAAGAGCAGGAATTTTACATTGAAAATGTTTGGGTGACCTTTTAGAAGACAGTATGCCAAATTATCTACCATACAGTACAGAATTGATATAAATGTTATACAGTTTGATTAAATTTCTATTGGAGAATTTGTCATCAGGCTTGGTGCTGCCCTCATTTCTTTGTTGCAAAATGTATAGTGCTTTCTGTGTAGAATTCTTGGGATTCTGTACACTTAACAGAAAGCCCTTATTTGTCCTTCAGCTCATGCGGAATCTGTTGGGAACTCACCTGGGTCATAGTGCCATTTATAACATGTGTCGGATCATGGAGGATAGGTATGTGGCTGCATGTCTTTCTCAGGGATGGGAGCAAGCCTTAGTTGTGGCACATTGAAGGACTACCTTGGAAGCAGAGAGATGGTTGGGTGCCACCAAAAATGAAATGTTGTTTCATCTTGACGTAGGAAATGTACAAAATCTGGGACCTGTTGTTCTTGTGCAGACTTTTGTGAAGAAGATTAGGCATACTTGCCACTGTTCTCTGTTTTCAGGACTTACATGGCAGATGCTGTCCTCCTGAGGGGAGCTGTCTTCTTTGTGGGGATGGCCTTGTGGGGAGCACACAGACTGCAGTCTCTCAAAAATTCACCAACATCCGTGCTGCCATCTTTCCTGAAGGTAAACGTGAAACCCTGAAAAGGGTTTGAAACAGGATGGCGTAGAGTTGCCTCCCCAAACTTGGGTCCTCCAGATGTATTAGATTATATTCCGAATAGTTCCAAATGCAGCACAACCATAAACCAGAGCCTTCATGGTAGTTGGCCCAACTCTTCCCAAAGTTCCCCGCTTGCAAAGGCTGCCATGGGTTCTCGATAGCAAGGCAAGTGACATTCTGGTCCTAGTTTAGATGCAAAGTTCACTGAATATTCACTGCTGGTTGAGGATTAGTTGCCTTGCCTACCTGCAGATCAGCAACTAGGATACAATTTGGGTAAGGGGAATCTTTTAGAGATCCCTGAACTCCTTGGAGGAAGGGTGGAGTAATGCTGGAGAAGGGGAACTGGGGAGGGAGTTGCTTCAGAGATAAATACAAGGTCCTCTTCTTAGTGTCTTCAGAGTTGCTTACATCCCAGATATGGAGCCTCATAAGAGCTTTGAGTGAGCAGGAGTCCGAGGAAGCTATAAGCACCTGGATTCCTCTCTTGGTTGCAACTTTTCACAAACATCCAGTTGTACTCAGAGCAGCTGCTGGCTTGGAGTCCTACTTGCACAACACTAGCATTTGTTTGCTACTTAGATTTGTTATTCATTTTACTATAAAATATGTTTTAGAACAAGGGTGTCAAACTCGATTTCATTGAGGGCCGCACGGGTTGGTCCTTCATTGTTTCCAGCACGGCCCCCCGGGCCAGATCTAAGCACTCCATGGGCTGGATTCAGCCCCTGGGCCTTGAGTTTGACACCCTTGTTTTAGAACATAGGTTTAAAATGAAAAATATTTCTTAATTTTATTATAAAATATGTATACCACTTTCTTCCCAGACTTTAGATGGTTTATGGCCAACAAAAATACAAAAAATGATGCCGCTTTTGGATTTAAATAATACTGATGAAAGCAGCTACATAATAATAAAATGTAAAAATGGCACATGTATAAAAATCCCTAAGTAGAGTCAACCACTTGTGCTCTGTCTTCCCCCTGAGCTCAGCAGAAGGGTGCCACCACCATCGTCTTCCTAAAATTCAAGAGGGAAGGGGCCATTCTGGGGAGGGTTCAGGCGCTGCTTCTACTCACCAGCTCTTTCCTTGACTGGGGCTTTTCCTTCTAGGCCATGTCAGCCCCCAATGCCATCGTGTCTTACGAAATCGTTCTCTCCATAACAAGGCTGATCAAGAAGTATGGCAAGGACCTCCAGGCAGTCACTTGGGACGTCCTTTTGGATATCATGCAGCGGCTGGTCGAGCAGCTGCAGGTTGGTGCCCTGCCTGTTTTAGATGCCCTCCTGGTGGAGCAGATTTTGCTGTGCAGCTGACCAGATTGTGAACTTCTGGTCTGTGTGGATTGGAGGTTGTTCTTACAACCGCCTGTATTTTTGTGCATTCTGTTGCTTTTCTCCTCCTTTTCTTTGAGGGGCTCTTTCTCTTCAAGATTGATCAAAACTAAGCCCAGAAAATTAGATGCCACCTCTGTCCTTTTGCTGGCATGGGTAATACCATACAGTTTTATGGTGTGCAATATGGGTGTGCATGAAAAGGAAAAGCTGTGGTGTTTGGAATTTGGGGCAAACCAAGCATTCCAGAAGTCCTTCCCAACCATTTCAGTCCAGCCACAGTTTGGCAGAAGGGGCACTGGGAGCTTTCAGTTCTGAGTTTCAGAACACACAAAATCCCAGAAGCAGACAGACAAGGCTGATGTCCCATCAGCCCTCCTTTCCTCAGCAATTCTCAACATCCCTGCCTGCCTGCCCCCTTGATCTTTCCAGTGCCCCCTCTCCTTTTCTCTTGTTCCCCCATCCCAGCCACTACTGGTGAGCATGGCATCTTACCACCTCCTATTTCTTTCTCCACCAATTTCTCTTGCCCAAAATAGCCCCACGTCACTTTCTACTTGAAATACCTGTATCTCATTTCATGCATGAACCTAAACAGCCAAAATGCATGGGATTGGCTTCATGCACCAAACCGGCTATTTAGGGGACCAAATGGGTCGTGTTATCTGTAATGCACAAATAAGTGACATATTTAAACTAGGGCGCATTGCTTGGAATGCGGTTATCCTTTCCTTGAGGAAATCATGACGTGAGTAACCCTGAACTATCTATTAGTTGTCTAGATTTGGAATAGTTAATCCACAGAATAAGACTAGAAACTCAGATTAATAATATTTATTATCAGGAAGGTAAAAAGTTACAACACAAGGATTCCGGAGACCCTCCTTACTCTCAAATGCAACTGCTCTTGTCTGTTCCTGCTTTCCGACTGGAAGTTTGCTTCTTTCTTGAAGGTCCAGCAGTCTACACCTGTTCCTGCATCTGTAACTCTCACAGAAATAGAGGCTCTTGATTAAATAATTGCTAGGGGGAAATTAGTTGAGTCACAAGTCTAATAGTTTGGTTTATGAACAGCAGCTAGGAAGAAGGTGCATTTTCCTCCCATTCTTAGGCACCAGGGTTAATGAAAGCAGCTCTGCTAGACAGTGTTGAAATAAGATGTTTTTTTTCCTTCTGCCTTCTAGACTTTGGAAAGCCAGGAGCTGAAATCCATTGTCCACGATTTGTTGACTACAGTTGAGGAGCTGTGTGACCAGAACGACTTCCACGGCTCCAAAGAGAGATACTTCGAACTTGTGGAGCGATGTGCTGACCGAAGGCCTGTAAGGCTTTGGGTGGGAAATGTTCCCCTCAAGTGATCCCTTTGAGTCATTTTATTCGGCCCGAAAGTGCTCCTTCACACCGTTGCTTATTTAATGCACTCCTAAATGGTCTTCCAGGCCCTCTGAGCGGTAAAAGCCAGCTGAGGAGTCTTGGATGGCATTAGCATGCATTGTTTGCTACAGTCATGTAGAAAAGAACAGTCAGGTAGTACCCAGCTTACAACCATTCGTTTTGTGACTGTTCAAAGTTAACAATGGTACTTACGACCATTTTTCACACTTAACGACCATTGTAGTATCCCCATGGTCATGTGACCAAAATTCGTACACGTGGCAATTGGTTCATATTGATGGTTGCAGTGTCCCGGAGTCATATAATCACTTTTTGTGACCTAACATGCAGAGTCAATGGGGAAGCTGTGTTACTAACTTAACCTTGTTTCTCACCCAATATAGAATCCCAGTTAATAAGGCTTTTAATAGTTCATTGGTTCTTGCACATTTTGGTTTTCATTCTTAATGTTATAATGTAATGTAAAATGGAACAAAAATCACTTCACAGATGTCTTTTTTTTTATTGAAAAAGTTTTTCAAATACAGATTTTTCCCCCTTTTCCCCCCCTCCTCCCTAACCCCCCTCACCCCCCCTTCCCCTTTGACTTCTTCATAATAAAACCCAAATTCATAACAGATTATATCATGCTTGACTATCCACTTACTCCATCTCCATATACTGACCCTTTCTTTCTAATAAAATTATCATACCCCCCTTATACTATGCTATAATATGCATTTCAAAGTGACATTCTATTATAACAATGTCTAATAACTCCTGATTTAACATAATAATATTATTATATCTCCCAATTTAACAATTTCTGCTCGTGATCTACCCTTTTACTACCCCCCATACGATATAACATTTCATAGCATACTTCCACTCTAAGACTATTCAATAAATCCTAATTTAACACTTATTCAGTTCAGCTACCCATTTCCTTCCCCCCCTTCATTACATATATTCACATCTAAACATAATATCCCTTTTCTTTAAACTAAACAATCCATAACCTAACCTATCTCCACCCACTTTCCTACAAAATTACCATAATTAATATCTTTATTCTTCTGCCCACTCCCCTAGAAAAATATTCCCTTATGTAAATAAAATCCTAAAAGAAAAAGACTTTAAGCTTGTAATCCATATAGCATCTTCTGTAATATCTTTCAACTGGATGATAAACTCCATCGCCCATGTTAGGGTAACATCGCATCCTTATTCCAACAGTATTTTCAGTATCTTCAATTACCATCTGCCCCCATCAGTAACAAATATCTTCATATTGGAAGAGAGAAAAAAAAAAAAACCCCGACAACCACCCGAGTGACTTTATAATTATATTCCATATAATATTTATGGAGGTGTCTTTTATCCAGATTATTAGTTCCAACCATCATAATAGGGTAACAACCAGATCTTCTTCGTGCCCCAATCCAGTAGATCTCTTGCCATATAACTCAGCATACACGTAATATATTTATCCGGAAATCCAAAAAACAAACAAGATATTTCCAACCATTCGATTTAAGGCCTTTTTCACATCCCAAAATAATTCAGGACTGCAGAGATCTGCCCTATCCTCAGGATAAAATAAACCAATACTTTGCCAATTATCTTTTTGTATATTCAGTCCTCTCATAAGTAACTGGCATTACACTGTTGTTTAGTTTAAAAGTTTTTATGTTTGTGAGACCTACTTCTTCTTTTCTTGACTTTTTGTGGGTTGGATCTCCATCCTAAATTCCTTTCTGTAGGTTGTGTGTCAACTATTTGGTTTTGCTGATGTATAACTTGATCCTGTTGTGTTTGCTTTTGTGGCTGAGATCTTTCTGGTTCTGTAAATTGTATATCAACTGATTGACTTCCATGCTGGTTTGTGGCTTGACAAATCATTGCATTAGGGTCCGGAACCGCCTCTCTTATATTAAATAATCCAGCTGAGACCTCTGAAAGAGAATCCAAAAGCGGCTCATCTGTGGAGACCTCTTTAACTTGTTGTTTCTTCATTGTCTCCATCTCCTTCTGCTTTTCTTGAATTTCTGTCTCTTGTTGATTTTGCTTTTTAAGTACCTTATGATAAAATTCTTCCGCTTTTTCAACAGTATTTAACTGATATCTTACTCCTTGATATCTCAGTATTATACCCACTGGGACATCCCACCTGAATAAAATATTTTGTCTTCTTAACTCAGTCACCAAGAGACCAAATGTCTTGCTTAGCAATATAAATTTTGGCCTCAATTATGGACATAAATTGAGGACTACAGTACACCCTCTTTGAGTTCTATGTCTATGGAGTTTTTTTGAGTTCTATAGTTTTATGTATCAGAACATAGTACAAATCATCTGGTCCTCAGCAGTTCTTTAAAATAGGTAAATACAACCTCAGATGAAGAACAACACATGGCATTTTATACGATGTCATTATTTTACAAAAAGAAAGTGGAGAAGCTTTGTGTGAAAACTTGAGTACACCCTGACTGCTTCCATAGGTATGAGGAGGCTAAGTAGCAGCCAGGAGTTGCTAATCTGGTGCCTTTGATCAACTGAGCATCAGCAATTGTGACAACCTCTAGAAAAGCCAAAGCTTTAGGAGTTTGCTGGTCCCCAACATTGAGGTGTGTGTTCATACAATGCCAAAGAAGAAGGACATCAGAAATGATTTCCTGAGAAGCAATTGGTGCTGCCCATCAATCTGGGAAGGATTATAAAGGCTATTTCCAGATAATCTAAAGCCCATCATTCTACAGAGAGGAAGCTTATTCATGAGGGGAAAACATTCAAGGCAGTCTTCCAGGAGTGGATGTCCCAGCAAACCCCAAGGTCAGATCGCACTCAAGAGAAAAAATGTGTGAAATTGTTGTTCATCTGACATTGTATTTCAAGAACTTTCAAGAACTGCTAAGGACCAGATTATTTTTACTCTGTCTGATACATGAAACCATAGAACTCGAAGAGGGTGTATTTTTCTTTTTCATGCACGTCTCCTGGCAGAGACCCGAAAATCAGCTGGCTGGCGGGAGGCGTGCGAGCATGTGCGCTGGAGCTGACCTGGGCGTTGGCTCACGTGCCCGCAGAAATGGCTCCGCATACCACCTATGGCACACATGCCATAGGTTCGCCATCACAGCCCTATACTGTTTCAGACAAATGGTTGCCCAAAACTTCCAGTGTTGGAGCATTCACAACTTCTGGAGGCAAGTTGTTCCACTGCTTAATTGTTCTCACTGTTAGGAAGTTTCTCCTTAATTCCAGGTTGCTTCTCTCCTTGATTAGTTTCCATCCATTGTTTCTCATCCTGCCCTCTGGTGCTTTGAAGAATAGCTTGACTCCCTCTTTTTCATGGCGACCCCTGAGATACTGGAACACTGTTATCATGTCACCCCTAGTCCTTTTCATTAAACTAGAACCAATTCCAGCAACCATTCTTCATATGTTTTAGCCTTCAGTCCCCTAATCATCTTTGTTGCTCTTCTCTGCACTTTTTCTGGAATCCCAACATCTTTTTTACATCGGGCGACCAAAACTGGATGCAGTATTCCAAGTGTGGCCTTACCAAGGCATTATAAAGTGGTATTAACACTTCATGTGATCTTGATTCTATCCCTCTGTTAATGCAGCCTAGAACAGTGTTGGCTTTTTTGGCAGCTGCTGTACACTACTGGCTCATATTTAAGTGATTGTTCACTAGGGCTCCAAGATCTCTCTCATAGTTACTATTGAGCCAGGTACCACCTATACTATACTTGTGCATTAGGGTTTTTTTGCCTAAGTGTAGAACCTTACTTTTTTCACCATTGAATTACATTTTATTAGATAGCGCTCAATGTTCAAGTCTGTCAAGATCCTTCTGTATCTTAAGCCTAACTTCTGGAGTGTTGGCTATTCCTGCCAGCTGGGTGTCTCCTGCAGATTTGATGAGTATCCCATCTATCCAGAGGTGATATTCAGCAGGTTCTGACCAGTTCTGGAGAACCGGTAGCGGAAATTTTGAGTAGTTTGGAGAACCAGTAAATACTACCTCTGACTGGCCCCACCCCCATCTATTCTCTGCCTCCCGAGTCCCAGCTGATCGGGAGGAAATGAGGATTTTGCAGTAACCTTCCCCTGGAATGGGAAGGGAATGGAGATTTTACAGTATCCTTCCCCTGCCATGCCCATCAAGCCATGCCCACAGAACCAGTAATAAAAAAAATTGAATCCCACCACTGCATCTATCCCCTCATCCAAATCATTGATGAAGATGTTGAAGAGTACTGGGTCTAAAACAGCCTTTAGGTACTCCACTGAATACTTCCCTCCATGTAGATGCAGTTCCATTGAGGACTACACGTTGAGTGCGGTTGGTCAGCCAGTTACGAATCCATCTGGTGGTGATGCTGTCTAACCCACATTTTTCTATGTTATCAAGTTTCCGTAATGGCAGCAATATCATATCTGCCCTTACTTACTTGAATTTCTAATTCACCCTTTGTATTCCTCATACTCTGTGCGTTGGTGTATAGACAATTGAATCCTTTTTGACTGACCCTGTTTACTTTCTACATAGCCTGTTTTGTGCCTGAGTTCCCCTACTTCCTTACCACCTGTTTGATTGGTGCACATGGTATGGCACACACTATCAAAAGCTTGATTTTCCTTGACATCAAGGTCGATATTCTTACCCACACAAACATCTGTTACAAGCACTAATAACCCTATTAGTTTTAGATTGCTGGGGACAGAAATGTTCTGTATCAATTAACTCTCTGTCCCTGCTGTGTCATGACTAAATCAATCCTGATCAATAAAACCCATTATTTTAAATGTTATATATTCTCCCAAAACCGGTTTGATGCCTGTGAGGAAGTTGTATGGCAACTATGCTTCAGTTAAAAAAAAACAAATTTTAATGTTATGTATGAATTAAAAAAGAAAGCTAAATTACAAACTGCAGGGCAGATAACATGTCCCTCTTTCTAACTACCACTGGAAGAGACCACCATTTAAGTCACACCTCTTCTAAACCATTAACATTGGTTCTGCATGATCCTGATTTTTTTTGCATATATGTGTCTATAAAGTAGTAAGAAACAAAACTTGGTGCTTTTTAAGCCAGAATGTTTGGATCTTACTGGAGAAAGATAAGAGGCTATTTTTATTTAATTTATCAAATTTAGAAACTGCCCATATTCCTCACAGAGGGACTCTGGCCTGTGTACATGTAAAATATTAAAAGCATGAAAACTGAATATAAAATTATATAAGAAGCAAAAGATAGTTAAAATGAAAATGATTCAGAACTCCAGTATCCCTTTCCCCCCCCCTCACTGCTGTCTCTCTGTTGCCTTTTGGAAGGAATCTTCGGTTCTGAACCTCATAACCTACCGAGCTCAGTCCATCCACCCTGCAAAGGACGGCTGGATTCAAAACCTCCAGGCACTAATGGACAGGTTCTTCAGGTAGGACCAACAACTGCCACGTGGCTCCACGTCACCTCTTTTCTCTCCAGGCTTTGCCAGATGAGGATGTTGAGGTGAGGGTCCCAAGAGCTGCTGGAGACCATGTCAGGAAGGGACCCTGATTGAGCTCACCAGAATGGTTTGCGGCTTCTGAGTGCAGCCATTGTGCTTTATGCTTTGAGCTATTGATGACTCCAACCCACGTGATCATACTTTTCTGATGTTTTAATACTACTTTATTGCAATAATGTCCCATCTCTCCTCTGGGAGCTCAAGGCCACTCACATGGATGTCCCCTCTCAAACTAGCCACAACAAAAACTCTGAGAGGTAGGACGAATGGGTAGCTGTGAGCTCCATTCACCGGGGGTGGGAGTGGGGGGTTGAATATCAAATGTATGGTTGAAGTAGCAAACTTACTTTCACTTTGCTCTAAATGATTTGATACCAACCAATATATTATAACTGAAGAAATATTAGGAGAAATTTCTCCCTGGTTCAGATGATTCCAAAGTGGAATTATAGAGACTTAGCAATGGTGGCCTCTTCTTTTGTTAAAGGGCCTAGAAAGAGAGGCTGGCTGGTCAAGGATTGGGACACTTGAGCAGCAGATACATCTGTGGACCTTGCATTGGACCTAATGTTCTGCACATTGCTTACATTTCTGTGGCTGCATCCCCACATGGGAATAGGGAAGTTGAGGTCGTGGTTGTCTGGGTCCCAGAGAGAAACTTAAGTGCAAAGCACAGTTTACACCAAATCATTCAAACCAACGATTTACAGGTACTGCTTGCCTTATCACGGTACAATGAACAATGGTTCAAAGTTAAAACGGCCTTGGAAAGAGTGACACGACCTGGACTCACGCTTGACCTGTTCCACCGGTCACAATTTGGGCACTTGGCAATTGGTTGTAAATGTGCCAGGTGTCAAAGTGGGATCTCGTGATTGCAACCTGTGACTTTTTTTTTTTTCCTGTTTTCGGGCAAAAGTGGTAAAAAATGCCCATTGAGGAAACTGGATTTGCTTAATGACCACATTGTTTGCTTAATGATTACAGTGATTTGCTTAATGACTGCTGTAAAAATTGCTGTAAAATCGGGTCCATCTCATAAGTGCAATAACTTACGATGGAAAAACTACATGTACTATATATTGATGCATACTTTTATTAGTGGCAGTGTTTCTATAATTATTATATTGTTTTAAGTTAACTGTTATAATTAGGATAACAAATAATTGGAACATGTCCTGTTAGCCCAGAAGCGCATCACCACTGAATAAACCAAAGATTGGTTTAGCCTAAAGGATCAGATGAGTTCCGGAGTTAGCTTATAGTTTAACAAGCTGAGCAACGCTGGCTGCCATAAGATTTTGAGCTGCATGGGTAGATTTGGTTTCTTTTTGAAAAGCAACTTTATTTCTCCACCTTTTCTGCTTAGAAATGAGAGTCGGAGTGCTGTTCGCATAAAGGTTTTGCACGTCCTGTCTTTCGTGCTGAGTGTCAACAGGCAGCTTTATGAGGTGAGTCCCCCTCTTATTCTGATTGTACAGAGAGGTCGTCAGGCTTTGTGGCCCAGAGGAGAGAGGCACAAACAGTTGGTGTGCAAATTGTTCCATGTACAGAAGCAATGGTGTTCACGCTCAAACCGAACACGTGTTTGGACAAGATAGAGATGCAGGTGAGGACATTTTCTGATCCGGTTGCTCTGGGCAGGTCTGTTTTGCAGGGGGAGAGCCATGGCCGTGAGCTTTCCTTGCAATAGCACATCCCAGGAATGGCAGTTGAGAAGGGAGAGGCAGTGAAGGTCGAACAGGGACTTTGGGAGAACCCCTATGCTGCCCCATGGTGGAAGGCCATCTCCTTTTCCACACAGGCATCCGGAAGGAAGGTCATGGCCTGGAAACTGGGAACTGCTGAAGCCCTTGAGCAACAGGCCCCCCCCAGTCAGGCAACAAAGGCAAGAACAGCAGCACTGCCTTCTCTTAATTCTGAACAAGGAGAGAGAGAGAGAGGGAAAAAAGTCTTTGCCCTGCTCGCCTCAGGAAATTGCTCCAGATCCCTCTGGGGTTTCTTTTGGCTGAAACTCACAACAGCAACAAAAAAAGTTTTGTCCCTGGCAAATTCCAGCTAAACTTCCAGAACACAATGCATTTATGTTAATTAGTTAGAAACAAACAAACAAACAAACAAACATATTTGTCCTCCAGATAGAGCGCCCCCCCCCCAATGGAAGGCGGGAAATAGTTACTAATAAAAATGGGCAAAATGGCAGCTCCCTTCCCATCCCTTGGAGACAGCTGCCTACTTCCCCCAGGTCACAGGGTCCTCTCCAGCCTGTCCTTCATGCATTTTGACTATTTCAGGCAAGGGACTTACGCCTTGCAGAGACTTTTGCCTACTGAGATAGCCCAAACCAAGGAAACCTGTCCTATTTTTGAGGTCAGGAATTTTAAGGAATGGATACCAAAATCCTCTGCAAGGGTTAGCCCTCTTTTCCCTGAAACCACCAGAAAATTGGGCTCAAGGAACACATGTCATCCCGTAGAACTTTGGAATGCTGCCCTCAGCAGGCACAGAAAGTTTAGTCTCACTTTGAAGGCAGTGGAAGCTGCACAGCCTGTTTCTTTGTGTATGTGTTTCATAGATTCAGTGCTTTTCTGCAGTGAAATGGAAATGTTGGGTTGCTTCTTTGGCTTCCATCAGATGATCCTTGAATCCTTTGGAAACCCTGAATATATGCACTGCCTTCTTCTCCCACCTGTCACTGCTTGCACTTCTCAAATTCCTATTTAAGGTGGTGAATTTATAATGATTACTTATTTATCTATTGATTTTTAGTATATTACGTGGGATTCAGTAAAAGCAGCAGAACACAATTTTTAAAATCACAAATGGAAACAACAGTCAATGAAAACTAGTTCAGCATTTAAAATCATAGAAAGCTGTATTTTTACTGTGAAGTGCTCAGAGATCTTGACAATCAGCTTAATTCAAAATCTCAGGAATAATATTAACAGTTGTAAAAGTGCCACATTTGCTGACTAACACTGCTGAAAGATAAAACAATAGTTTATAAACAAAAAAATTAAGGCAGAAGTGATAAAAATCCAGGCGCTTGTCAACTGACTCATATTTTTGTAGTATTTTGGGGTCATGCGATCACATTTCTTGATCTTCTGGAGGAGCCAGATTCATTTAACAACTGTGCTACTAACTTAACATCTGCATTGATGTACTTAACAACTGTGGCAGGAAAGGTCATAAAATGGGACAAAATTTACTTAATAACAGACTAGCTTAGCAACAGAAATTTTGAGTTCAATTGTCATAAATCAAGGACTACCTGTACAATACAGGGCTGATATAAATGTTGCAAGTCTGAAAATCTTCCCGCTAGCGCAGATCCTTCTTTTAGCTTCTTTTCCTGACCCCTAAGTGACTGGGGAGTTCTGCACCTCATATAATCTGAGTGTTTCCTTGGCAACTTCTCTTCCCCTCGTTCCCCAACCTCTTTTGCACATCCCAGTGCACACTCATGGTTGTGTGTGTTGAAACGATTGTTGGTTCTGGAGGCCGAATGACGTATGGCTGCTTGAGGACCTAGAAATTCAAGACTCCCGAACCTGATTGTTTTGCCTGACAGCATAGAAACCTGTCGATCCATCCGCTTTAGTTACAGTTGGAAATTGTCTCTGATTGCAGGAGGAATTGATCAATCTGGTCATCTCCCAACTGTCTCATGTCCCAGAAGATAAAGACCACCAAGTTCGCAAACTGGCCACCCAGTTGCTGGTGGACTTGGCCGAGGGTTGCAATACCCATCACTTCAGCAGCTTGCTGGATATCATAGAGAAGGTATGGACTCCGTGTTTCACCTCCAGTTTCTGTGACCGTGGAGATGAAGCCCCTTCCCAGGAAACAAGAGAGCAAATCCTGCTTCGGGTCAGAGAGACTGCTGTTCATTCAAGACTCACTGCTTTTCTGGTGGGGCTGTCCAGTGCGCATTGTAAAATTAAGAGGCTTTGGTAACAATGACAGCATTGTGTCGCAACTCTGTTTTGAGGCCGTGGAATTGGACCACCACCTAGAAGCTCCCATTTAGGCTCCTTCCCCTTCCACTATGTCTTGTTAGCTGAAACAGAGTTCGGACGTACACAAAGCACTGAACTATGATGTTTCCAAGCACTGTTTATTGAATAAGCCATGCAGAGAGTCCTCATTTTACAACCACAACTGTGACTTACAACTCTGCCACTAAGTAATGTGTTTGTTAAGCAAAACATATCACACGATTGCCCCTCACTGGCCATGTCTGTTGCCAGTGTTAAGTGAATCCCACTCGGTCATCAGGTGAGGACCCACCCTCATATAAGCCATTCTCAGTTTGGTCCCTCCTGGCCCCAAGCCTTTGTTCTTGCAGATAAGGGGGGTGTCTCCTCTTCACCTCCCTCTCCCTCATCTCCATCCTCTTGGCCGTCCTACCCAGCAGCACTTCTCGGTGGTGGCATTAGCGGCTCTCGGAGCTCCTGGGGTGTAGCCTGGCAATCTCCACCCCTTGAAGTCCCCATTGTGGGCTGCCGTCTTCACCAAAGCTGTTTGCTGTCTTCCTGTAAAGGTGGCTTCCCACTCTTTGCTGCCTCCTGCTGACCTGGAAGAAAGAGACCTGCTCTCTTACTCGGCCTCCTTAGAAGACGTGAAGACGGCAGTCGTTGGCTTACTTGTCATTTTCCAGGTAAAGTTCCAGCCTGCCCTTTCTTTTTCCCTTACAAGGAGAATATTTTAAGGATTCCATATGGTCCTCAGCCATTCTTTCTGTGCTTTTGTAGTAGAAGAGAACAGTTTCAGTGTGACAAAACCTCCCCTCCTCCTCCTTTTAGACCAAGTTGTACAGCTTGCCTGCCAGTCACGCCATGCGGGTCTACGAGATGCTCGCCCATCACCTTCAGCTCCACTACAAGCACAAGTACAGCCTCCCCATTGCTAGCAGCATCCGCCTGCAGGTGAAAACTCTTTCAGACCCCTTCCCAGACTCAGGGATTTGCAGGAAAAGATGGAGGGAGAAAGCAAAGGGGGAGCAAATGGTTTGCGTGGCCATTGCTGCTGAACTTGCAGACAGCTGTCTTGGTTTTACAAGTTCTGAGAAGAAGTTTGTCACAACAAAGGGGTGAGGTGCCTCTTTCTGAATCCCTAGACCAGGCTAAGTGTGACCCTCTTGCCTGTCTTAGGGGTCTTATTGTGAAGGTTTGAACCTGATGATGATACAAGAGGAAAGAGGTTTAACAGCAATGCAGCAGGACATTGACTTTTGCAGGGATCCTGTGCCCGTGGGGGTGGGGACAATTTCTTTCTGCTGCCCATCTAATACTTTCTAAATGTTTTTCAGAAATCTTAGCTTGACTGAGGAGCTCTTTTCATGTAGTTAGGCTTGGAATGACTGGAAACGATGCCCTTTTCTTTTCCTTCTTGCTCTTACGTTGGATTGTTCTTTCCATTTTTAGGTATTTGACTTCTTGCTCTCACTGCGTGCTGATGCTCTTCTCCACCGCCTGGGCCTCCCCACCAAAGACGGCCTTGTGAGATTCAGCCCCTACTGCCTCTGCGATGCGGTGTATGTTTCTTTTGGTTGCAGCCTTTCCCTTTCCAGAGGTTGGGGGCAGCGGCTGCCTCTTCTCCCAAATGCTTCTTCTTTGTCCTAGCCTAAAGCTTGCTTGGAATGGTCTGGAAGGAGCTCGGTCTTCTGAATGGAATGGGGAGCTCTGGGCACCAGGCCATGCTGATGCTCTTCTCTTGTGTTGCAGGGAGCCCGAGAAAAAGCTTGCCGGCACTCTGTCCCCTCCCTCGGGAAGTCCAAGTGGCCCCACTCAGAACGCCCCCATCCGCACAGGCCACCTGTCTTACTCGCTCCTCTTTGGAGTTCTCCTGCAGTGCTTGAAGCAAGTGAGTGAGGAGTCAAAGTGCACAAAAGCCAGTTGATCTGAGTTCTCGGTGTCCAGCCAGGATTGGACTGAAGCCAGAGGCTGGAGGTTCAAGGCAGCTTCTGCCAGTCGCAGTGGGTTTCCCTGTTTTCTAGACACAGGTTGTCATAAATGGCCAGACTGCAGTCATCTTGCAGCAAACTTTGGGAGAGTGCTGAAGAGACCCGAGTTCTGAACTGGGAAGTTCCCAGTATCTTGCAACTCCATTCCCCCAAAGCAGTGCCCTTCACATGTCTTTACTTCAATTTTCAGATCTCTTTGCTGGCCCAAACATATGCTCTGTTGTTTGGAGATTCTGGCAACTATGTTCTACATCTTAAGGATGTCCAGTTAGGCAGGCAAGCTTACAGGATTATTGTTAGTAGGTTTAAGATTTTGAATCAATGCTGGGATTATTGCCAGTGGTTTGCAACATTCCTGTTTGTTTAAGGAATGCCGTAATACTCATATTTATTTATTTTGAGGATTATGTTCTGTCTGCCAATATTGGTTCTGAAATGCTATCAAGAACAAATAATATAGCAAGTGCAGAGTAATTAAATAATGGCTAGGATGCTGAGAATGAACAACTCGATTCACATAGAAAAAGGATTCTTCCTTGTCTGCCACTTTCTGGGCTCTTCCTCCATCTCTCCAATTTCTCTCTTCTTCTTCTTCTTCTTCTTCTTCTTCCCTTTTAGGAGACAGACTGGAAGGTGCTGAAGCAGGTCCTGAACAAGCTGCCCAAATCCCTGCAGTATAAAGTCCTGTACTTAACCTCCCCTTGCAGTATCGATCAGCTGTCTTCTGCCCTGTGCTCCATGGTAAGGATGTGCTGGGCCTCTGGGAATTTGGGCTTGGCTGTTTGGGGCCCAGCTTCTCTCTGTCCTTCCCCGACACATTTTCATGATATGACTACAGTGTTTGACAGGGAGCCAGCATGGAATTGGGGGAGGGGGGAGGTATTAGCCTGCAGCTTTCAAATTGGTCTTGGCTGTTTGTATCCAGGGCTGTAGAGCATGTTTTAGGCTGAGGGCCAGAATCTGTGTGGGTTGATCCAGCACAAGCAAAAACTACATTTTAAATCAAATGCAGTTCACTTTGATAATTCTCCATGCATTTGTTTTCCCTTCGTCCTCTATGAAGAATGCAGTTCATTTTTCATCCAGCAGGGGTTTTGAGGAGTGTCGTCTCCTTCCCCCAAGGCTTCAGAGGCCCAGCGGCTTGCCTGCCCCCCCCATGGTTCCAATCCACAATTTCCCTCGTGTAACATTGTTTTTGGAAAGCACAAGTCAGTGACTCTTTCGCCCTAGCTCACCGATAAAAAGATGACGGAGCGGCTGAGGGATGTCTCGGAAGGGCTGTCCCGGAACGACTTGCACCAGGCGGTGGTTCCGGTCTTGACTGCTTTGATCTCCTATCACAGCTACCTGGACAAGACAAAGCAGGTATTGCCGGAGGGGCGGGGGCAGTGGGGCGAGGGAAACTTTCTGCTTTCGGGGCTTCTGAGACCCCTGCATTTATAATGATTGCTACCACTTTTTGCCATTTCATTCCCAGAGGCTCTCGGGGCTTTATAAGCATTAACAAGAGAAGATTAAAGGCAAAATTCAGCGTATGCAGTGATAGCCAATCAGTCCAGTGTTCCACCATTCGGGATAGATGACCTTAATCATCTTCAGATGCTTTTCTGAAGCACCATAACAACGCCGCAAGGGGTGGTTGGTGTCCAGATCTCTGGGAATGGGCTGGGAAAGGCTTAAGCAGGGGATCTCCAAATAGCATTCCCCTGGTGGAAGGATCCCGTGCAAGCACGTTTCACTGGATTAGCAGATTCACCTTGGAGAAGGCAGACCCGGAGAAATCCAGCCCTTGAGTCATGTCAGGTTTTAAAAGTGTTGATCTGCACCCGGAACTCCCTGGCAGTCGTTACAACTCTCAGCGATGGCATTTTGTGAGCAGGCGTCTGTGGGTGCATAGCCAGGGCTGCTGCAGTTTCCCCAAGGCCTTCTGCGTGCAGGGCAGGGATAGGCCTGCTAGAGATCCTAGTGATAAGGGCATGAATTACAGGCAGCCTTCAATTTACAGCCATATGTTTAGTAACCATTCAGAGTTGCAACGGCACTGGAAAAGTGACATGACCGTTTCTCACAACTGAGGATGGGGATGATTTCTTGAGAAGAGGACGTACCACCTCTTTCAAGAGAAGGAGCACCACCACTCACCAATATATTTACTACCACCTGACTCAGTCTTTTGTCACACACACACGCACACATACACACACGCACACGGGCTTTGACTGACCAGATAAGGCAACGACCTAATTCACAAGCGGTGGAGCTAATCCCACGGGGGACTCGGTCTGCTTCATCAAGAGCCACAGGTTGAAGCTACTTCCTGCTCCCCAAGACAAGAGCTTGTCACTTCAAATGGATTTGCCCAAGCGGCATCCAAGTTGAGTGATTTTGTCCTCCAAAGGTTTAGCATAGAGAGATGCCTGAGAGAATATTTAATCTGAGGAACCTTGAATTTGGCTTTTTAAAAATCCTCTTTTGGATGCTAAAACCCATCACAGTCAACTCCGTCATTCTAACAATCTATACTCAATACATACAGAATGTCTTAGAGCCCACATTGTATCTTCTCCTGTATAACCATGTTCTCTCCATCCAGCGAGAGATGGTTTACTGCCTGGAGCATGGGCTGATCTTCCGCTGCGCCAGCCAGTGTGTGGTGGCATTGTCGATCTGCAGCGTTGAGATGCCGGATATTATCATCAAAGCTTTGCCAGTCCTGATAGTTAAGTTGACGCATATTTCAGCCACAGCCAACATGGCCATCCCTCTCTTGGAATTCCTTTCAAGTAAGTTGTGGGTGGCCCCAGAGTCTGCATCGGCCTGTCTCTTCGGGAGGGGTAGCAAAAAGCATCTCTGCTTTTTTGGAAACTCTTAGAAACTCCATAAGATCTTTGACAGTGGGATACTTGAATAGTTGCCCTGTCTCCGAAATAGTTGCCCTTTCTTGTGCAAATTTTTGGTGCTTTGACAGTGAGAAGGCAGGGGGAATTAGAGGAAAACAGGTGCGGGAAAGCTCAAACCATTTTAGTTTCTGGAGATCGTTGAGTTGCTCTTTGCATCTGGGGTTATATTTTCAGTCCCAGCAAGTGATAGAACTCTAGCTCAGACCCCACCCCACCCCACCCCCATATTCAGATATAGCTGGGACTTGAGTGAGAGACCACTGAAACAGGCATTAGCATGCCACTTCCCTTCCCTGGCCAAGAAGGCTACCTGGGACAGATGACCTGTCCCTGCACGAGACCAATCCAAGCTTGGTGGGCAGGCTATCCTATGGGGCCTAGCCTTGTGTTGGTAGACTGCTGTTTTATGATTTAGGGTGATACAGAATCCCAGCCCATTGCAGTTCATTCAAAAACCTTCATCTGTGTGAATTTTGCAAAATCAGGCAATGTGAATTTCCTTTATGTGCATGGAGCAGGGTGAGGCCTCTCACCTGATCTTATTTTCTTCTCCCTTCCAGCCCTGGCCCGCCTGCCTCATCTCTACAGGAATTTTGCAGCGGAGCAGTATGCCAGTGTATTTGCCATCTCTCTGCCCTATACAAACCCCTCCAAGTAAGCTGGCTGCTTCATATTAATTCGTAACCAAGGGATCCTTGGTTTTCTGTAAACAGTTGTTTTGAGAATGGCTTTCCACTCCAGAAGAGAATGGCTTAGATGGCCCAGTCCCATTGTCCCAAGCGTGCAGCTGCTTTGTTCTCCTTCCCCTTCTCTTAGGAGACTGAAAGATGAGAGAGGCAGAAGGGGATAGCAATAGCAATAGCACTTAGACTTATATACCACTTCAAAGTGCTTTACAGCCCTCTCTAAACAGTTTACAGAGTCAGCCTCTTGCCCACAACAATCTGGGTCCTCATTTTACCCACCTCAGAAGGATGGAAGGCTGAGTCAGCCTTGAGCCTGGTGAGATTCGAACTGCCAAATTGCAGTCAGCTGGCAGTCAGCAGAAGTAGTCTGCAGTATGCATTCTAACCACTGTGCCACCATGGCTCCTATGGTGAAGAGGCTGGTTGATGAATGTATCAGCTATGGTGAATTTACTTCTCAGGCAAACCTCCTACCTATCGGCATGACCTTCACAGTATAGACTTCTCTGTAGCACTTCCATTGGTAGAACAGATCACACAGGTTGACCTGGCTGCTTTGCCCCATGCTGTTGTTGTTAATTTGATGGACTGCATATTTATTGATTTATAAATTGATTGACCCAGGCCATCAGGGCTACTAAACATCCTTTCTTAACTGTTTGTAGGTTTAACCAGTATATTGTATGCCTGGCGCATCATGTCATAGCCATGTGGTTTATCAAATGCCGTCTCCCCTTTCGGAAAGACTTTGTTCCCTATATCACTAAGGTGAGTGTCTTCCATAATTAAGAAAGACCAAGGAAAAGTCCGGCTGCTGCAGCCGTTTCTTAACCCTGGCAGCTTTCAGAAATGTGGCTTCCAGCTCCCAAAGTGATTCTCGCAGCCCGCAACACACTTCAGTGATCTTTCTTCTCATTGTGACTTACCTCACAATTAGTGAGGCTGGGAAGATTTTGCTTGAGTTGACTTTGCGGCTTGATCCAGCTATTCCCCAGCCAGGGATAGAGGACAGAGGGACTGGCCTTGAAGGTCAGGAGGAAAAGCGGCTGTGGGCCAAGGGAGCCTCTCCCTCATTCACCTGAAGGGGAAGGGAGGGTGGGGGAAGCACAGTCCAATTTGCAAGATTTGGTTCTTCTGGCTGTTACAATAAAAATAGCCCTTGCCACATGGCCTCATCTGGTCTACATTGTAGGGCTAACACCAAGTGCCCTTTGAGTGGGAGTGGGGGTGTTCAGCTGGGGGTGTTGTGCTGAGACCCATCTGGGGTAGAGAACCTCTTGGATCCTCTCTGGCACACTCCCCCCCTCCTCCTCTTTTGGACAGGGCTTGCGGTCGAACATCCTCCTCTCCTTCGATGACACCCCAGAGAAAGACAGTTTCCGAGCTCGGAGTACCAGTCTGAATGAGAGACCCAAGAAGTAAGTTGGTCCTAAGAGCAGGAAAGGCTCTTCTCTCGCTTTGGCAGCAGTTAAAGGCGGTTTCTACAAGAAGGGCTTCTCTCAGCCTTTGCCCACTCGCTCTGGCTGGATGGTGGCTGCAACGCACCTGGAGAAGGGATGTATGGAACGAATGCAGAGCCTTTGCCTCCCTTCTTGGTGAAGAACTCGGATTCACCCTCTTGGGTTGCCTGTTCACGTCTTGAGGTGGCTGAGGTGCTCTAGAGGCATCTTAGTTCTTCTCCCAGTTCTAACAGCCATCAGACGGGTTGCCAAACAGAGACCGCAGTATAGTCTTTGTGAGTCAGGTTAAATCACAATAATTGAAGTGTCTCGAATCAATCTTCTTCCAAAAACTCTTGGAATCTGTTCCTCTC
Organism: Pantherophis guttatus; assembly: GCF_059756535.1. Taxonomy (NCBI): domain Eukaryota; kingdom Metazoa; phylum Chordata; class Lepidosauria; order Squamata; family Colubridae; genus Pantherophis; species Pantherophis guttatus. Next base: position 1,068,633 of record NC_142076.1, read on the forward strand.
CAAAGGAGAGAACTTCTTGATTAGAAATTAATGGTTCTCATGACTCGCTTTTAAACAGAACACTCGCCAGAAATCCCCAAACTATGAATAAATTGTAGTCAGACTTGGTATGCCTTCATAGAAGCAGCTCAGGTAGGAGAGACAATAATGTGTTTGTCTGCCTGGTAAGAAATGCATTCTCCCGGCTCCTGATGTCTTTCTCAGGTGATGTTCTTACTGGAGTCCAGACTGGAGGGATTCCCACTCAAAAAAACTTGCTTGTTTGAAATGAAATAATTTTTTTTGGCAGTAGGAAAAATGCAGTAATTCTTACCCTCAGTCTTGGGGTTGTCCTGCTTCAGTGCTGGAGTGGTTTCTCCATTGAGTGGATGCTTCCTGATGAGCCTTGTGACTTGATGGGTCACTTGGGGCAGTGTTGTGAAGGGCACTTGGAGGTCTCTGGTCCTGTCTCTGCCCACTCAGCTGCGTAAGGGGCTCCCTTGTACAACGCACCTTAACATTCCAGCTGCCACTTTCAATCTGCCTTTGTGTTAAGTTGCGCTAATTTCATCTGGTTGTGTGATTGGTTTTGTGTTCTGTTTTATTTTGGGTTGGGGTAACACCGAGCAGTCTGGAGCAAAACGGGCTTGTTGTGTTTAAAATGTTCATGCTGTTAAGTTTTTCTTGTTTTTTAATTCCCTTCCCTCCTTTTTTTGGCCTTTTGTCTTCTGTTTTGTCTTCTTTTCCTTTCTTTTCTCCACCGTCTTCTGGGGCTTTTGTGGCCTTTCACATCCCATCCTTCCAATGATTTCCTTGCTGTGCAATCCCGCCTCTCTGGTTCTGATGCCGCTTTGCCCTTAGTAGCTTTAAAGTAGGCAAAAATGCCAGGCCAAACTTGAACCAGTCTCCTCCCGTGAGAGCCCTGAAGGATCCCTCGGCCGTTGATGCCTTCCGCTCCCGCAGCATCAGTGTGTCTGACCATGCAGCCCACAGGTAGAGATGCTGGGACAGGGGAGGAGGAGGAGGAGGGTGAAGAGCAAGGGGGTCTGTGCTGAGGGGGCTGGGACGGTGCATGTTGGGACTCCTGCTTGGCTTCCTGATGCCCACCCTCCCACTAGCTTTGCAAGCATGTTGGTGCATGTTTCAGGATAACGGTCTAAGTTTGGTTTGGCTTGGTTTGGTTTGGTTTGAAGGGACCATGCTGGTGCTTTGCCCAGATCCCCCCCTCCCCCACCATTTCTTAGGGTATGACAGGTTGCAGTTGCTTCTGGCTTAAACCTTTCAAATGGTGGTTATTCCATGGCCGGAATGAAAGCATATCCTGTGTGCTGGCTCTGTGCTTCGTAATATCATGGTTCAAAACCTGTGCAGATACTACGGGATGGAGTGGAAATGGGGACGTGGAACCTGAGATCTTTTGAGAATGAACTGTCAAGGTTTGCCATCTATAATCTTCTATAGCTCTGTGTTTAGTTTAAGCAGTTTAAAACAAGGAAGGCATCCAGAATGCATCTCTTTCATATCCAAGGCAAATGTAACATTCGCTGCAAGAAAAATCCACTTATTCCCTGCTACCTGAAGGCTGAGCCTCACTCTGACCTTCACCCTTATGAAGCATCATGTTCATTTGGGTTACCCCGCCTTGTCAGAGCTAATCCTGATTCCCTTCAGTCAATGTTTGACACTAGTTTGGAAGATAACCATAATTGAGGCTGCTTTATTGTATCACTAACCAGTTGTGAGGAAGAGAAAGAAAGGGGGGATTTGCGAGCCTCTGGTCTCGTCTTAGGCATCAAAACTTTATCTGTGCTGGCTCCTCAGTTATGTTTGGCGGGGGGAGGGGTTCCTTCAACAGATGTATTGGGAACCTGGGTAGGGAAGGGCTAGCTGCAGCAAAGAGGAATCCTAGCTGCCAATCCTAGTTAGCAACAGAGTAATTGCAGAGGAGCCCATCACAGAGATGTCCTTGTGTGGAAACTCACATACTTTCTTCCAGTTAACTGGGAAAAAAAGACTTGAGAACTGGAGGAGAAGGCGTGAGTGGAGAGGTTTTGCTGCAGACAACAACCGTCAGATGTAGCTTAAAGAGCAACCAAAGAACAGCCATAAGAGCCAACACAAAATCAGGCAAAGGGACTCAGATATGAAAGCTGATGTGCCTTGAACAAAGTCCTGCACCTTCAAAACTTGTTTGTGAAATAATTCTGCTTGGGGGGGGGGGTGGACGGGACACACAGAATTATGGTCTGCTGAGGTGAGGGTTTCTGCAGGGTAAAATAAGACGGCAGCCAAAATTATGCGATTGCAGCTCTGCCTGCTTTTGATGCCCTGTGGCAGCCACCATTTTTTTCATTTGGGGCAGACCCTGTGCTGGGTGCACATTTCATTTCGAGCCGGTCTGACACTCAGGCTTTCACCGGCAGGTTGTGGCTCCATTCCCAGAATGAGTGGAAGGGGCCCTGCCTTGGCCAAGAAGTGGCCAGGATTGGGACATTTGTTTCGATTTAAACATAACGGGATTAAGATGGTTGCAGTGTCCCAGGTCATGTGATCCCCTTTTGTGACTTTCTGGCAAGGAAAGTGAATGGGGAAGCCAGATTCACTTAACCACCCTGTTGCTCACTTAAAATCCCCAGTGATTCACTTAATAACTCTGGCAAGAAAGGTGGTAAAATGAGGCAAAACCCACTTAACAGCTGTCTCACTTAGCAATCAGATTTGGGGCTCAATTGTGTTCTTAAGTCTAGCTACACACCGCTGACCATTAAGCTAATGTGTTTTAATTAATATTAAATACTTAAATACTTAATACTGATATTAAACATAAGGTTTTCCCCAAATATCAGACTCTGTGGAGTTGAGCATCTCAGCCAGGGAAGCCACCTGGGGGCCTTGCAGGGCTCTTGTTATGGGGTTAGAACTGGGGAGAGAAAGCAATTTGCAGCCTCCTGGGTTGTCTGGAATGGGGAGAGAAATAAATTTTACTGATTTCCGGCTCCCACCTTTGAATCAGTGGGAGTCTTTCTGTTTGCATTTTTTGAGGTATTTCAGTTTGATTCCTTTAGTTTTTCTTTTACAAGGTAAATTCATTTTTTGTACATAATTATCTAGTTTAATCCTGATTCAGCCCTCTGAACCCCTTGCTGTTCAATCATAGACAAACGAGAGTCCTGAAAATGACCCCCAGTCAATTCTGGCCGGTTACTATCTGATGCCATCTGGCCAAGCCCTTCTCTGCTTTTGGGAATAGATGAAATAGCCACCCATTTGCTCTTCTCCCTGCATCTGCTTCCTGGCCCTGGACTTCAGGGCTCCCCAAGCCAGCGTGAGGCCTGTCAGTTAAAACCTCCCAGAATCGGATATATTCGCCCACAACTCAGCCTGCTGCATGCTTAACAGAATTTGGGGGCCTCTTCCCTTGGGAGATTTGTTCTTCAAAATTATAATCTTCTCCCTGCCCCCCTTTTCTAGCCGGATACAAACCTCCATCACCAGTTCCAGCCTGGGCTCTGCCGATGAGAACTCCATGGCTCAGGCAGACGACAACCTGAAGACCCTCCACTTGGAGCTCACAGAGACCTGCCTCGACATGATGGCCCGATATGTCTTTTCCAACTTCACAGCTGTGCCCAAAAGGTTGGAGTAGCTGTTCTCCTCTGGTGTTTGCACGGGGTTCTTCCCAGGAGGGAGACCCAACACCTGAAGCATTAAGCTCCAGGGTTGGTGCAACCTCTAGTCTCTGCCCGGAGGCAACACTTCTGTCTGATTGTCAGCACCTCAAATCAATGGTGCTTGAAGAGATAGTTTGCTCAGGGAGGATGGAAAATCAGTTGGGAATCATGGCTCTTTCATTCTTTTACTGTATATTTTCCTTCTGGAGGTGGGAGTGGGATTTAGAAGCTTTCTTTGGGAAAGTTTCAATGAATGTTGAAATCTCCCTATTTGGAGAGACTTCAATAGCATCTTTATCTTTGTTTTCTGGGGGTTTTTAGGTCTCCAGTGGGTGAGTTCCTCTTGGCTGGAGGGAGAACCAAGACATGGCTAGTGGGTAACAAGCTTGTTACAATCACTACAAGCGTTGGGACAGGAACCAGGTCCCTCCTGGGCCTTGACCATGGAGAGCTCCATAATGGTGCAGAATCCAGGTAAGCTTCCTACAGCTTGCTCGCTTTTCAGGTCCTTTTTAAAGTAAGAGGGACAGAAAATTAACGACAATGTTATAACTCGAAGGGAAGGTGGCGTTTTTGTCCAGATCAATATGATGCGTGGACTTCAGCTCCCAGAATTCTCCAGCCAGCACATATAAACTTGCCAAGATTGAGAAAGACTGATTTGCAAAAGTAGCCTAAATCTCAAGGCAGGGATGGAGCTTGGAAGAATGATCTGGTTCTGCAGGATTAAAAGTCATCAGTCTTGGCAGTTAGTTCTCCAGGATGTTCTGCCATCATTATGGGCTTCTTCACAGTAGCACAACAGAAAATGGTGCTGTAAACAAATTTGCCAATTTTAATTATAATATCTATCTGCTTAAAACATTGTGTTACATCACAAGCAAACAAATGTGGTTGTCATTGATGCCACTGCCCAACAAATATTCTATCAGGTGTGGACATTGGGAGCATATTCTTGGCATAGCCCCTAAGTCCATCTTCCCCTGCATTTCATGTTTGAGTGGCAGTTGCTAGTTGATCGCTAGACTGACTTTCCAAGGCATGAACTGGGAAGGACTAGGGAGTGTGCCCACCTGATCTGATCTGGTAAGATGGGCAGATGCTTAGGGAGAAGCAGTCTGGCAATAAAGGTGTTACATGGGCAAATGCAGGGGCTCCCATCACTGCCTGCACCCCCAGATTCCAGGACACTTGTAGTTTGTGGGTGGTCTTCAAGGGCAGCCCCATGTAGAATGCCTTGCAGCAATCCAAACAAGAAGTGACCGAGGCCTCCCAGTCCAGGAAGAAGGAAAATTGGTGCACCAGGTGAACCTGTGCAAAGCAGGCACCCTAGCCATGACTACCACCAGCTCCTAGGAGGACCCCAAGTTGCACACCAGGTCGAGCCTGGGGGCCAAAATTGGTTTTTTTTTTTTTGCCAGGATTGAGTTGAAGCCTGTTTGTAAATCCTGAGCTCCAACTCCTTCCTACAAATGCTGCCAGGTTTAAGTTCAGGCCAAAAGAGTCTCCTATTTCCTAATGAATTGACAGTTAGATCATTTCTGATTCCCAGTTCAGATCACAGCTTGCAAGTGAGACAGTCAAAGGAAGCCCCGGCAAAACTTGAATCTCAGGCTGGCCCGCAGGTGGTTCGAACCCGCAACCGAGTCAGGTCCATGTCAGGTAAGGAGCCTCCCAGAGTCTCTAAAATGCACAAATAAATTTAGGGACAGGAAAATATACTTGGAATTGCGGTTGTTAATCATGTCAAAGAATCAGCTTGTTGTTTGTAGGCTCTGCTGAGCTGGGAGTCTTTGTCCATCGAAGGATGTCCTGCAGTGAAAATGTTGGGGTTGAATCCCGATCTCCTGATTATCCTATTAGCAGTAATACGGTCTGCGTTGTCAGGCTTTGGTTTCTGATTCTTGTGGCTGGGCATTTGGTGATTCCGGGAAGGGTCACTTCTGGCAGGAGAGCTCGATTTGTCCGAGCAAGAGGGCCAAAAGAAGTTTCCCAGTGCCTGAATGCTGCCGGCCTCCACAGGGCATGGAATGACTTGGCCTCTTGCTTGGAAACTAAAAGCGAAAGTTTGATGGCGGCCACTAAGACTTTAGATTACAACTCCCATTAAAGCCCAGTCAAGATAGCTAATGATTTTGACTGATGGGAATTGTAATCCAGAATGTTCGAAAGGAACCAAGTTGCCAATCCCTGCCTAAATAGGAGGAATGCGTTTATCAGCTGGATCTCACAACATGTTAAATCTCGTTATCAAAAGCTACATTGTGATATCTCTCTTGCCTGTTGTTCCCAAGAAAATTAGCATGCTAAATCAGTAACTGTGTTCATAGGGTATGCTAAGCCGCAGATTCCCCAGCCCTTTTTCACCTGGTTAAACTGAATTGCATGAATCCAACTTCAGAGCCTGTTGCCAAGTCTGCCTTAACCAGGGCACCGTGAGACCTCTGCGCTTTCATTGAAAGGCTTCTGCCAGGTGGCCTGGATGGGGCCCCGGAGGGGATGCAAGGAGCAGGAGCCCGGCCTTTCTTGAACCTGGTTGCGCACCCCGCTTTCCTCTTCCCTTCTGCCCCGAGACTTGCGTCTGGAGGGAGAAGAACGGAGTGGAGTGGACTGGTTGGTGAGCGTTGTCCAGCCCGGAAGCCAGGCCCCTCTGAGCTTCTTGGAATGCCCAGGAGGAGGGAAAGAGGATGCCTGTGCCTGGCATGGTGGGTGGGTGGGTGAGTGCATGGCTTGCTATGAAAGAGGGGTAGACCGAATGAAATACGTCCACCTGCTAAACTGGCAGAGAAAGGCAGGTGTACAATTGTGCATGTATTTTCAACTCCACATCTTGGGGAAGGGGCAGGCTGTTTCTCCTTTAGTTGCCTAGGCTGGACTTGTCCCTTCTGTGTTGCTCCTCCTGTGTTTTGATTTAGCCTGAAATCAAATGCAGCTCCGTGACTCTCCCCTCTTGTGCAGGAGGCCATGCTTTGCGGGTTGGTGCTCTGGACAGCTCTGCCTCTCACTTCTCAGCCAGCACGGGGCCTCAGCCGCCTCCAAGCTCTCCTGTTCCTGCTCCCCAAACCGAGAAGGCTAACCTGGCTGCTTATGTCCCCCTCCTGACTCAAGGCTGGGCAGAAATATCAGTGCGGAGGCCAACAGGTAGGTGCACTAAGGTAACTAGCACCAGGAATCCCAGAGGTGCTTTTTTTCAAGAGGCAACTGGACTTCTCTTGTTTTTGCTTGAAGATGTTTCACTTCTCTCCAAGAAGCTTCTTCAGTTCTGACTGGATGGTGGGGAATGGAAGTATTTATATTCCTTGCATTCAAAAGAATGCAAATGACCAGCTGTATGCAATGAATATAAATCAGGGGTGAAATTCATCCGGTTCTATCCGGCTTGGGCAAACCGGTAGCAGCGGCTGTGGGAGGCTCTGCCTGCCCGCACAGACATCATGACGTTGCTTTTATGGATGCAAAGAAGGCTTTGCACATGTGCAGATGACAGCACACGCACATTTGCAAACTGGTAGGGAAGGTAAGTGAATTTCACCCCTGGTATAAACCCTTCCATTCCCCACCATCCAGTCAGAGCTGAAGAGGCTTCTTGGATGAAAGCGAAACGTCTTCAAAGAAAAACCAGAAAGTCCAGTTGCCTCTTGAAAAAGCCCCTTTGAGACAGCCATGACCTGGAGGACGGAGAATCTCCAGAGACATTTAGCACCGGGAGCGTGCCTTCATATGCCTGCCGAGGGAATGGGGACAGCTGGCAGAGGGGGGGAGTCTGCTCTCCATCAGGGGGCTCTACTGATATTTGTGTTCCAGAGGGTTGTGAAGAACAGAAGGTGATCCTGAGGGCACTTTCAAAGGGATCCAGTCTGGAGCTGGGCTGGGAAAGAAGCCCTGGTTCCTAGAAGGGCAACCTTCAGTCAGACTTGATTAGGGCTGGAGAATTCAGATTCTTTGGGGAGTTGGATTTTAGCCAGTCTAGCCACTGGCCAAGTTGGGATATCCGGATATTCCTGGGACAGATAGGTCAGAATTGTTCAATTGTACCAAAAGAAGCTTCTGGGGAAAAACCTTAGAAGGGAGTTTTGTCCTTCTCTTCCCAGACGAGGCTGCCCAGCGTGATGGGGCTCTCCCTGGCTACGTTCTTCTCTTTCCTCAGGTAACACCAGCTGGCTGATGAGCCTGGAAAATCCGCTGAGCCCCTTCTCTTCAGATATCAACAACATGCCCCTGCAGGAACTGTCCAATGCCCTGATGGCAGCCGAGCGTTTCAAGGAGCATCGTGAGACAGCCCTGTACAAGTCCCTCTCGGTCCCCTCCTCGAGCTTGTCCACGGGAACAGCCAAGCCGTCTCTCCTGCAGCGCTCCAACACAGGTGAGGCAAAGCTCGGGAGGCCTGCCGGGCCACCCCAGTGGAGCCCACGGGAAATAGGACTTGTCCCAAGCTGGCTTCACTTCGGAGGAGTTGCTTTGCACAGAAAGCTTTGGAACAGCCTCAGTCTTCCTATAAAAGAAAAGGCTGGGTTCGCTCAGGATAGTCTTTAAATAAATAATGTTGAAAGTCTCTTTTAAAAAGCCACAAAAACATCTCCTGAATAAGTTCAAGCCTTTCATGTAGAAATGCAGGATAAAAATGTAAATTCAGTAGATGTGGATTCATATATTGATTTGTTCTGTGGGCCATAAAAAGTAGCAGGAGATCTTTCTTGCTACTCTCCCAGCATGGAATTAAAATCTGCATTATCTCTAGCCAGGCAGTTCTTCAGCTGGATGCACATTGGAACGAGATATTCTATAGGAAGCATATTGAACTGCTTCTGCCTTCGCTGACTTCGGCTTCTTGAGTCTCCGGTGCAGCCCACATACTGTGTGGGTTCTTAGAGAGTTGTACAGGCAGTTCATACTTACCCTGTTTCCCCTAAAAATAAGACATTCCCTGATAATAAGCCCCAAAAGCAGGCTTTTGAGAGCATGGCATTAAGGCCAAGCACTTATTTCAGGGTTCAAAAAAATGTAAGACAGGGTCTTATTTTCAGGGAAACACAGTAATGGCCACAATTGGACCTGGAATCTCAATCATTGAGCGAAACGGTTGTTAAGCAAAACATCACGTGACTGCTTTGCTCAACAACTGCAGTTCTGGCACTTGTTTATTTTATTTATTTATTTTATTATTCATATTTCTATGCCGCCCACTCTCCGAGGACTCTGGGCGGCTTACACCAAAGACAGTATACTAAATAGCATATTGCCCCCAACAATCTGAGTCCTCATTTTACCCCCCTCGGAAGGATGGAAGGCTGAGTCAACCTTGAGCCGGTGAGATTTGATCCGCTGATCTGCTGAAGTAGCTGCAGTACTGCACCCTAACCACTGCGCCACCTCGGCTCATGTTGCAATCATTAAGTGATGCATGGATTAAATGGATTGTGTCTCTGGTAAAGAGCACAAGTGCCTGGGGGAGGTGGGGAGGGGGCTCTGCTCAGGTGCTGAAAATCCTTGCTGAAATCCAAGCAAGATTTTCAGTCCCTGAGTGAGAGGCACTGGCACGCGGCCAGCACCAGGCTTCCCAGGGCCTCCCCCAGACGGAATGGGACTTTTCGGCTCGTACCCTTGGCCGTGCCTGTTTCTCCTCCATGGTTTCTCCTCCACATTATTATCCCCAAGCTTTCTCCTCGGCTGGCCTTCCCCCATCCTTTTGCCCCGGCACATGGGCCACGGCCCCTCCATCCCAGTCCCTTCACCACAGCCCATTCGTCGAAGTACAAAGTACAGTTTGCATCGGGCATTTGGGTGCCCGGGACAGTTCGCAGCCAGCCAATCGGTGCAGGGGCTCGGGGGCTTTGGGAGAGATGCTGCTTGTGGGGAGGTGCTGCGCTTGTTAGGAGAAGGAAGGGGAGGGGGTGGAAGAGCAGGGGTGGGGGGGCGTATATGGAGGTTGTGCGCTTGCTTGCTGAGGGCAACCTCAGCTTTTGTCACTGATTGGCCTGGTACTCCTGTATCTGTTTCTCAGCTGGAAGGGGATGGCAGGGCTCAGCCATTGTCCTGCTGCCATTGTCCTGCTGCCATTGTGCTTCATCTGCCAGCTTCCTCTGGGTCCTCAGTCAAGCCGAAGCAGGTCCTCTGGATCCAGCTACGTCTGTCTCTGAGGCAACCCAGGCTCAGCCCAGGCACCGCAGCTGCCATTAACCTCAGCCTCCCCTCTGAGCCCAGTCACAGAACAGGACCTGCCCTCTCCTTTGTAGGACAGCCTGTACTTGACTGGCTGCAGGTCTAGTGAGGTACCTTCATTTCCTCCAGGAAGAGAGTAGTACCGGCTGTTGGTGTGTAATTTCAGCCCCAGGGCAGATCAGAACTGCGTCTCCTTCATGCCTTTGGCCCTTCAGCAATATCCTGGGGTTAAAGAGCCTTCTCCATTATTGGCCCATCTCTGTAGCTGAGAGAACAGGCAGCTGTGCTGTTTTATTATCTCCAGCAGACCCTGGATGGCTATCACTTGATATCCCTGCTTCTGTATCTTTACTGGTGGATGGACAGTCAAATGTCTCTTTTCCCATTGTATCAACTCCAGTCAGAGGGCACGGAGGTTAGAACGCTGCACTGACAATCAGCAGGTTCGCGCTTGAGACCTGTTGCTGCTGGGTGGGGTGAGCTCCCATCACATGCTCCAGAGCTCCTGCTGACCCAGTAGTTCGAATGTGGGTGGCCCTTGGGCACCACTTCAATGGGCAACTTCATGGGGACACAAAAGAGACCCCTAACTGGGCATCCCTCGGCAACAGTGTTGTCACTGGCAAATCCTTTGCTGCTTCCAACATGGGAAAAAAATCTCCAGTCTTTCAATGAATGTGTTTTCCATGTGGTGCATTGTCTCGACCTTGAAATCCGACAGCCAGAGTAGCCTCTACAAATGTAGCTTTTCATTAGGTGTAGGACTCAGTGGTTCTGGTGCTCCCATCTGAAGAAGATGACAAGATTCTTGGTCTGGCTTGTGGACAGCGACAATCATCTCAAAGCATCTTGAGAATTATATCAAGTGCAGGAAAACAATATCTCCGTTTTCAATGGGATCGCAACATTCAAAATGTATTCCATTCTACAGCAAATAATTCAGCTTCCGAATTTCCCACCAACCTGTCTGAGTGGTTAGATGCAGCCTCATCTGAATGAGGGGCCATAAATAAACATTTTTTTACTCAGCTCATGGCTGCCTGCTCCATATAAGGAAGAGCCTTTTAGCACCTTTCTGACTAAAAATGTGTGCTTTTTAATAAAAAACTGATTAGTCCATTTGCAGACCTGATTTTTTTTGCCACCATAGGTTAGCACAGCTCTCCTCATCCAATGCCTATAACAAGAGCCATCCATTGCTGGAATTTCCCAGGATAGGTCTGTTTTATTTTATTTTTTTTATTCTATTTAAAGGGCTAATTTGGTTTAGCTAGAAACCGGGAGGTGGTGAGTTCTAGGCCTGCCTTAGCCATAAAAGCCAACTGCATGACTTGGGGCCAGTCCGTCTCTCATGCCCAGAAGCTGCACTTGAGCAGTGGGAGCCTCCTATGGCCATGAGGTGCCTCTACTGCCTCCCCACTTTCCTTCTCTTCAGATAGACTTCAGGAGAAGCACTGCGGAACAAGGTTTTAATGCAGGTGTACTTCATTTTGGAGCAATGTCGATTCCCTGGGAATGCTGCATGTTTTGCTATGGATACTTTTCCAGACGCGAAGATGCAGGTTTTCCATCAGATAAGATCCAACAATGTGTATGTGAAATGACATACCAGTACATTAATTGTAGCAAGTGCAGTATATAAAAACACATTGCATTTGAGAAAATATTGTTTTCTCAAATATATATAAAATGTAGATATGAAAATATATTTTGTGCTTGCTTTTTAAAAAATGATATGTAACTAAGAAACTCCATAAATGTGTGTGTGTGTGTGTGTGTACACATCTGTATTAATATAGTAGAAAAAGGCCACAGAAAATATATCATAAACAAAACAAGTTCAGAAAAGTGACTAAGTTAAAAGTGAATCAGGTATAAATTTGTATTTCCAGGGTGGTATAATAAATCTTATAGTCTATGAGGTAAATTGAATTGATTTTAATTTCAACAAATCCTTTAATATCTGCTTTGCCAAAACTGAGCTGATGCTAAATGGTAGTATTATGAAATGTTTTAAAAGTCACCTAACATCTATGGATGTTTGCATATTCACAAATTGGCTGCCTCACATAATGGTAACTATAACTCAATATTTAATTTAAGCATTAAGTGCCTACTTAGGAACTAATTCTCAAACAAGGATAACAATCCTTACAGGAGTCAGAGATTTCAGAGAGGAGTAAATTTAGAATTCTGAATGATCAAAGGTAAATAATTGTCTGATAAGCTTGAAATGGTGGAAAATTAAATCTGTCTTTCCCAACAGGAAATTACAATTTATAGTGAAAACCTTGAAAGACGCCTGTGTTAGAGAAAGCTACAGTATTTAGTAGTGTATAATTTCATTCCCCCTCCCTTTTTCTTTCCTAAAACATCCACTGCAGAGTAGGCAGAAAATATTGGAAACTGCGGTGGTCCAATTCCTCCTTCTCTGCTTCTGAGCCTTTTACATATTTATTTGTGGTTGTGGTTATTTTTTCCCTCCGTGTTGTCTGTCTCTCTCTCTCTGTCTTTCCGTCTCTCCTTTCTTCCCTTTTGATGTAGCTCCTTCCTTGGTTTTCCCTCCACAGTGGCCTCTTTCTCTGCCATGGGCCTGACCAGCTCTCAAGGAGGGTTGTACAGGAGCATTTCCTGGGCAGGTATATTTGCATCTTTTCAAAGAGGGTGTTTGCTGTTTGGTTTGGTTTCTAAAGGCAGCTTGGTGTGGAAGGAAGCATGCCTGTGATTCATACCTAGGGCTTTTCTCGGCCCTTCCAGTCAGCCAGCCATCTTTCTCACCAATCATTGGAAGTAGGAAGGGGAAGAAAGGTGGGCCAGGCAGAGGTGGCCTCTGGTCCCTGGGAGCTCAAAACTTGTGAAGAGTTTAGAAGGACAAAACCTGCCTTTTTACCACTTCCATTTCCCTTCTATTTTCTGCCGTGTTCCGTTCTACTTCCTTGTGGCCATGTTATGTAAGCGACTCTGCTCCAGTCTCAAGCTATAAAGCTCACCCGGTAACCGCTGGACGCCAGGGAATGCCAGTATGAACGCAAGAGTTGGAAGAGCATCTGCCAGGGGCCCTTGTTCAGTGCAACTTTAAAATAATACCAGAAAATCAGGGCAAGACCAGTCTTATCCTTCCCATTACCTTGTCATCTGCCCCAGCTATACTTCATTATCAAGCATATGAAAATTTGATAGAAGTATATGATAAATATACCATTTGCTAAAAAAACTGATTCTAATCAGGGGCGTTTGTGAAGTTGGCCAGAAGTCTTCTGCTTGAACAGTTTAATAGATCAGCACATTAGCAAGTAAGGATAGGTGGCTTTAACACTAAATCACTAAACATTTTAAAATATGTTCTAAAAACTACCTTAACAAAAATGGGGACCTGCCCCAAAAATCTTTGGACCTGCCCAGCACTCCATAATCCAGCCAGGCCACAGAGCCACCCCCCCAACCCCCAGTCCTACAGGGCTGATTCAAGGGTTCAATAGCATTGACACCTAGTGACACCTTAATAAGGCTTGTGTCTTGGTTTCTGTTCACATCTCTGCATATTGCAAGAAAGCCTCCTAAACAGAGCAAAACGCTCAAGAACTGAGTTGGAACTCATGAGCTTGTTTGACTCCCATTTGGCCATGAATGAAGCAGCTGGACCTGGCCGTAGGCAAACTGCCCTCTCCTCTGGCCTCACCAATACTGGGAAAACTGTTTCGCCTCTGTAATGGGACTGTTATACATACAGTATCGTAACAAGATTCCATATATGATATACTTTGGGCAAAGTTGTTAACAATATTGGACTAACTGCATTTTTCACTCTGTCTACTGCAGTTGCTCCTTTGATCTCTGTGGGAGGAACAGGCTGGGGAATTCTGGGAGTTGAAGTCCAGAGTTAAAGTTGTCAAGGTTGAAAAACACTAGACTAGATTGTTCTAATTTTTGTTTGAAAAAACAGCTGCCCGGTGAAGTGGAAGGGAGGTACTTTGCAAAACACCAGGGTTGCAGGAAGAGAGGATCCTCCTTCCAGGAAATATTTCTCCACCTGTCATTCCTGGCTCTTTGTGTCTCTTGACAGAATCTGCAGTTGTACCAGAAGAAGGAAGCCCCCCAGATGAAGATCGAAAAGGAGTGGAATTCCACCCTGAATCTCAAGAGATTGAAGACTTTGAACCCACGTGTTTGGGGCAAGGGCTGGAGGAAGAGAGATTAGGCCGAGGAGCCTATTGTCGGGTAAGATAGCCCCTTCCTGCCCTGTTTGCCCATCAGGCAGAGCTGCTCAGGATGCTTCCTGATAGGAAGAGGTCCATCAAGATCTGGGGTGTCCTTGAGAGACAGAGCTTCAGGGACTCCCAAGGATTGGCACGTTTTTGTCAGATAACTGAATTGATTGCAGTAGGGAATAGTAGTCACGGGGCAGGTAGAATTGCTCCTTGAAAGGAGATGCCACCTGAATATAGAATAATAGGCTTGGGAGGGTTCTTGGAGGTCTTCTAGTCCAACCGCCTGCTTGAGTGGGAGATCCTAGTCCATCCTGGACCAATGGCTGTTCAATCTTTTCTTGAAAACCTCCAGTGATGGAGCACCCATAACCCTAGGAGACAAACTCTTCCATTGATTAATTGTTCTCATTGTCGGGGAAATTTCAGGGGGAAAAAATCACTGTAAAAGCTCTGCAGGAAGGAAGAAAAATCCAAATAGAAGAAAAGAAGAAAATTATTTTGGATTTTTTAAACACAATTTTCATTAAAGAAGTTTTCACAAGATAAAAACAATGCACTTTTTAGAAAAGAAATAAAGAAAAATAGTCAATAGACAAGAAAGAAAAGAGGGAAAGACAAACAATAAGAAAAAGAAAAGACGATTAAGAGCCTCGGTAGCACAGTGGTTAGAATGCAGTATTGCAGGCTACTTCTGCTGACTGCCGACTGCCTGCAATTTGGCAGATCGAATCTCACCAGGCTCAAGGTTGACTCAGCCTTCCATCCTTCCAAGGTTGGTCAAATGAGGACCCAAATTGTTGAGGGCAATAGGCTGACTCTGTTAACTGCTTAGAGAGGGCTGGAAAGCACCGTGAAGTGGTATAGAAGTCTAAGTGCTATTGCTATTGCTATTAAGAAGGGGGCTTCTACTCTTCTTGATAATGGTTATAAATGCATTTCTATTCTACATCCTCTCGCTAAGATTACACTATAATTTCCTTCTTTCCACAGCCTGCCTTTTTAAATTGTCAATCCCATAAATCACAAGTTCATTTTTTCCCAGTTCTGCAAAAAGTACATAAGGGATTTCCAATTACTAATAAATGTTATTTTGTATCTTGTTTCTCCTCCTCGCCCTTGGCAGTCATCATCGACTTCCAGCCAAGAGGAGAAGGCCCCCAAAGCAGAAGATCTGGCCGCCATTGGCATTCCGATCGAAAGGGCCAGGAACCTGGAAGACAGCCGGGCCTTCGAAGCCCTCTCTTTCCAGCCTTCCCAGACCCTCAGCAAGTCCAGCTCCTCCCCAGAGCTCCAGACACTTCAGGAAGTCCTCAAGGATCCAGGTGGCGAAGAGTCGGCCCAGAAACTCAGCAGCGAAGGCAAATCCAAGTCTCAGTCTGGGCACCTGGAAGGAGAGGCCGCCGGGGGCTGGCTGGCGAAGGGGGAAGACGACCAGGACCCTGGAGGGATGAGGCTGGCTGCGGCGGCCCCTGCCTCTTCTCCCCACTCCCCAACCGGCCACCGGCCGCGGGGATACACCATCTCTGACTCGGCCCCCTCCAGGAGGGGCAAAAGGGTCGAGAGGGACCTCTTTAAGGGAAGAGCAGCAGCTGCCTCCAACGCAGGGAAAGTTCCAGGCATCAACCCAAGGTGAGGGATGTTGGTGGTAGAAATGGCTGAGTCAACCTTGAGCCTTGGCGAGATTCGAACCTGCAGTAATTGCAGGCAGCTGTTCTTAATAACAGGGTGCTTTAGACCACTGTACTACCAAGGCTCTTTTTCATGGTCTTTGCAATGTTTTGCGCAGACAACCAGAAAGAATGTTTCCTTTTTCACATCTGAGTGTTCATCGTAGATTATTGTGTCTTCCATAAGGCCTTAATTCTGATGCAGCTAAACAGGTTTTCTTTTCTCCCTCCCTCCCCCCCCCTTCAGCTTTGTGTTCCTGCAGTTGTATCATTCTCCGTTCTTTGGTGATGAATCCAACAAGCCCCTTTTATTGCCAAATGAGGTAAGCTTGAGCATTTTGTAATTGATTCATTGATTGATTTTGTACCGTTAAATCATTGCTGACTCTTAGTGACCACAGAGATAGATTTCTCCATGATGATCTGTCCATCATCGGTGATTTTATATCTTCTCTCCCTGCGGTTTTCTTGGTAAAAACACAAGAATGGTTTATGGTTACCTTTTCCTGCTCTCACCATTGGGAGAGCCAGTTTGGTCTAGAGGTTGAGACATCAGGCTAGAAAATGGGAGGCGGTGAGTTCAAGTCCTGTCTTTGGCCCAAAAGCTGGCTGGATCAATCACCAGGAGATGGTGAGTTCAAGTCTTGATTTAGGCATTAAAACTGGCTGGAGGAGAGAGTGAGTCCCTCTCTCTGAGCCCATCCCTCCTCACCGATTGTGTGGGGAAATTAGGAGGAAGGATATGTTCAGCATCTTGAGTTATTTGTAAAAGTCAATGTAGGATGCAAATAAATTAGTTAAATTGTCACTAATGACACTACAGGTAATCATTTTATCACAATTTATCACCACAATTGACCCCAAAATTTATGTTGCTAAGTAAGAAATCCATCAAGTGAGTGTTTCCCCATTTTACAACTTTCCTTGCCACATTTGTTAAGTGAATCATTGCAACTGTTAAATTAGTAACATGGTTGTTAAGTGAATCTGGCTTCCCCATTGACTTTGCATGTCAGAAGGTCGCAAAAGGGGATCATGTGACCCCAGGACACTGCAACCCTCATAAGTGTGAGTCAGTTGTCAAGCAGCCAAATGTAAATCACATGATCATGGGGATGCTGCAACAGTCATAAGTGTGAAAAACGATCATGTCACTTTTTTCAGTACCATTGTAACTTCAAACGGTCACTAAGTGAACTGTTGTAAATTGAGGATTACCTGTAATTGATCCTCTGCTTCCAGCATGTTTCTGTCTCACTGCTGCCCAATGCAGCTGGTGCAGCTGGCAGCTGGGATGACCTTCCCTCCTTGGGTATAGGAGTCCATGCTCTTGGCATTCTTTGCTCATCCCTCCCAGGAACACACAGACATACACACACCCTGCTACTGCCACAATGAAGCAGCACAGCAGGCCTTGGAAGGGGGAGGGGAGAGAGCATGTTGTATTAAACATGTGAAACACTGGAACCAATAAATGTCACTAGAGAGAGCAGATGTAGAGAGAAGGTTGCTAAAATGTAATTTCCAGGTGGAAAATGCTCTATTTGGGAAGGTGACGTTCCCAGTTACATTCTCTGGGCCCAGAAATGCTTCCCTGGGGCTAATATTCCTTTTCCGAGAGAGGCTCAAATGCTCTGGTTGGTTCCAAGTGTTTCTTGATTCCCTAGTTTTCATTGGTTAGGTTGAGTCCAAGGCTTGGGACTTCCCAGCTGCTTTACTTGTTTGGGAAGGGGAGGGGGGCATTTGAAGGACACGTGCTTCTGTTCAGGTGGGACATTAATGGAACCGGGCCTCTTTGGCCCCCATCCTGTCTGCAGTGACTTCTGTGGGACTGTGGCAGCTCAGGTTTTGTAGAGAATGAAACAAAATACCACCAAACAACAGCTACAACTACAATTGTTTGTGCGTGCTCCTGAACACAATTTACTTATTATTTGTGGCATTGTCACTTCACTCAGCTGCTGTAGCAGGTTAAGAAGACCCAGTTCAAAACGAGGAAGAAGGAAAAAAGGCTGAACCGGTTTCTTTTTCTCACAAGGGCAGGGAAGTTTTTGCAGCTGCTGCTCTTCTAGCCAATGGAAGGGTCAGGCCGGTTTTCGACCGGAAGCGTTGTGGCAAGAGAGTTAGGGAATTAGCGGGCTCTGATGAGCTCTGCGAAAACCCGGACTAACAAACCGCCGCCGAGGGGTCTTCGGACCAGAACCGTCCTGTAGGGACAGGGAAGAAGGAGAGGCACCTCAGAAGACCAAGAGGAACAGGCAAGTTCCTTGAAGGTCAGAGGAATCTCTCTCCGATTTGGCGGCGGAGGCGGCAGAGGCGGCAGCCATTATGGCTGTCAAGAAGCTGGGGCAACCGGACTAAGTATCAAGCACGAACGGTGAAAGCAATGGAGTTTTTGAAGCTGGGTGAGTGACAGCCAACCCACAGGCGAGATAACAACAACAACAATTATTTTGAAACCCCCAGCGTAAAATTAGCGGCTAACGGGCACAGGGGAAGAAAAGAGAAAGCAAGCGGAATTTAAAGGGACAAACCCAAAAAGAAAATTGATTTTTGAATAAAATTGACTGGAAAATTTTAAGAATTAGAAGAAACAATCCTAAAATTGGCTAAAGGATTGGAAAGAAAATAAATAGATCCTTTCTTGTTGAAAACTAAGGAAAATTGTACAATATAATTTCACAGAATATGCCGTAAGATTAAGAGGTTTGCAGGAAAATAATAGAGATGATTTAAGGAAAATATCTTCTGAATTTCTAGCTGGGATTCTAAAGGTTCAACCTGACGAAGTGTTTTGTAGGATCGACAGAGTTTATCGAATCAACTCCTGGATTGCTAAGCAAAGGCAATTGCCTAGAGATGTGGTGATTTATTTTACAGATAAGGAAATTAGGAATAATATCGTTCAAAACTCCTTCAATTCTAATTTGCAATTGTATGGAAGAAAGATTTGGATTTACAAGGAACTCCCACCTAAGATATTGATGGAAAGGAAGAAATTTGGTTTTCTGGTGAATGAGTTAAAAAAGAGAAATATCTCCTACAGGTGGGACGCCCCAGTTGGTATTATATTTAGATACAAGGAGAAAGATATCAGCTAAATACTGTTGAAAGAGCGGAAGAATTTTATCAAAATAGGTTGAAAATGAACTTAACATCTCCAGGTATAATACAGGATAAGCAGAAGGAGCCGGAAATAAAGGTAAAATATCGAATTACAGAGACTGTACCAGATGAATTGCCTTTGGATTTATTGGATACCCCAGCTGGACTATCTACAAATTTGAGAGAAGAGGCATCTAATCTTAATGTGATGACTTATCAAGGCAAGGATAAACATGGAAACCAATTAGGGGATATACAAGGGATAAAAAAGAAATATGAGATACAAAAGCAAAACCAACAAGACCAATCTACAAAGCAGAATAAAAACCGACCAGATGATACACACTTTATAGAAAGGGAACCAGGATGGAAACCAAACCCACAAAAAGAAAAGAAAAAAAGAAATAGGTGGCATAAAAACAGAAATTTCTAATCAGGCAACAGTGAAGCCAGTGATTTTAAAATATGAACGATTATGTGTAAACACAGAAGAGGCGACGTATTGGTTAATATCATCCTGAGGTTTGTGGCAGATCTCTGCATGGCCGTAATCTGGGGACGTGAAACGAGCCTTAAACTGATGGATTTGAATTATCCATTTTGGAATTTCTTTTTGTGTTGATAAACATATTATATTATCTTGAATCACAAGGCAAGAGAATTATGCTGGGGCATGCAGAAGATCGGGTTGTTACCCACTATGATGATGGGAATTAATAATCCTGATGAAACCCACAATTATTACTATATGGAATATAATTATAATGTCACTCGGGTGGTTGTTTTTACTTTTATACATATAAGAAGATATTTACTACTGATGGGGGCAGATATGATTGAAGATCCTGAATAAACTGTTGCACCAGTAAGCTATGTTACCCGATTATGGATGTTGGTTCTACCAATCCAGTGGAAAGACCTCAAAGAAGATACTATATGGATTATAAATTTAAAGTCATTGTCTTTTCTTTTTTTTTATTTAGATATAATGGAAAATATAGACATATATTTTTAAGAAGTGTGGGCAGTGAATCAAAGATGTTAAGAAATGTTGTGTATGGCAATTTTGCATGATAGTGGGTGAATAAGCTATTTAGTAGATTGATTAGTCTAAGAAAAGGGATTTTTAAGTGTTATATTTAGGGGAGTGGAGGAAATGGATAGAGTGGAATAAATGTTAAACTAGATTTTATGGGGAAGGCCGCTTTGGAATGTTATAGTAATATATATAGAAGATTAAATGTTAAAGTAGGACTTATCGTATAGTTTTAAAGTGGAGAAGTTATTTTATAATGTCATAGTATAATGTCTTTTTTTTCCCCTTTCTTTTCTCTTTTTTGATATGTATGGATAAAGGGGGATGTTATAATATTAATAATATTTTTAGTAAGTAAAGGTCAATATCTAGAGGAGGGAGTAAGTAATCTGTTATGAATTAGGTTTTTTTTTGTTATGAAGAAGTCACAGGGGGGGATGGGTGGGGAGGGGGGGTTAGGGAGGGGGAGGGAGAGGGGGAAAAAAGGGAAAAATTTGTATTTGAAAACTTTTTCAATAAAAAAAAAAAAGAAAACTAAGGAAAATAAAACAAAAGACAATTGGATATTAAGCTCTGCAATAGAAGCACTTTATACCTAAAAAAAAGAGTGGGTGGGTGGGTGGGAAGCATTGTTTTAATTTGGACTGGACTATAAAATTGATTTGGTATTTTCTAAGTTAAAAAGAAGCAAAAATGAAGCTAGATTGTTAACAAAGATTGATACAAAATGGACACTCTGTTAAACAAGAGAATTGTGGATTCTGAAGTGTATATGTGTTTGTCTAAAAAAATTTAAAAAGCTTTCTATAAAAAAAAAAGGAAGGGTCAGGCCAATTGCCTCCCTGTCGTGTGTCTCCCCCGCCCCCGGTCTGCTTCTCTGGCATTCCTGGGATTGTATCTGTGGAAGGGGATTCTGGGCTTTTGGACTACTAGACCCCATGTGGCTTCCTGAGAATTGCAAGAAAGGTGAAAAAAAGGGACTCTCGTGCTCAGACGAGCAGTTGGGTTGCGCTGGGAGTTGTGTTGCCTGTGCACGGTTCTCCATGAAAAATGCCTGGGAAGTCTTCAGCAGTGAATAGGACATTTGTATCTGACCTTGTTTTAGTATTCTGAAAGGCCCAGGAGTGTGGATCTGATCCTGTGTGTTTCTCGCCCTCTTGTCTTTTAATCCTTAGACCTTTGAGAACTCCATTCAACTTCTAGATCAGATCCCTCCATATGACACTCACAAGATTGCCGTCTTGTATGTTGGAGAAGGACAGGTGTGTGCCATGTCTGGTAACAGTATGTTCCTAAGTTAGATTTCTGTCAGCAGAACCTCTTTGGAGGAGCTGGTCACTCTTTCCTTGGAAGTGCCAGTTGCTCAACTAGATTGAAGCAGGACCTCTCTTCCACTACAGCTCCTCTCTCAGGAGTCGCGTAATCGGTCTTGGCTGCGGTTGAGTACACAGTCAAATCATGAAGGTCCTTGTGGGTTTCAGAAATAAATGCTAAACGATGGAGCCCTTGGTGTGGCCTTGGCTCTGCTCTGAGGGTCTGCTTTCCTCCTTGTCCTGCAGAGCAGCAACGAGCTCGCCATTCTGTCCAATGAGCATGGCTCCTACAGGTACACAGAGTTCCTGACTGGCCTGGGCAAACTCATTGAGCTCAAGGACTGCCAGCCAGACAAGGTTTATCTGGGCGGTCTGGACGTGTGTGGAGAGGACGGGCAGTTCACCTACTGCTGGCATGACGACATCATGCAAGGTATGGGAGGCAGCTTCTCACCTGCATTTACTCCGCCTCCACCTCAGAGCTCTTTAGGAGCTATTTTGAAGCCTGAAGGGTCTGTGAATCTAAGGACAGTTTGAGTCTTCAGATTCCGGGATTCAAACCTTGCCAGGTGTACCTGTACTGATGTGGGAGTCAAGGCAGCAAAGTAGCATAAGAACTCCCTCTGGAAGGGAGCCAGCCACCATAATGCCACTTCACACCCATGCTCCAGGCTGTGAGGTGCCAGACAGATGTTAGCATCTACCTTGAGCTGGCATGAACAAACAGATGTCCCAGCTGAGGAACCCTTCGGAGCATGAGGCTTGTTGGGTGACTGGATCTTGAGATGGTGGTGGACTTAGCAACTCTGCAACTTAGCTTCCCCTTCTGATCAACTCAGCGAGGAAAGTCTTTGCTGAGCAAAATCTTTCCCAGTTCTCAGCCCTGTCCTTTTCTCCAAGCAGGGAGCTTGGGCTCCTGGGAGCATTTTGTGGACTGAGATGGCTATTCTCCATCCAGTGAGCTACCTAAAACCCCTTGTTTTAAGTTGGGCTGCCGAAGTAGTGATCTCCAGAGGATCCCTCTTTTGCTGCTTGAGGTCTGAACCAGGGGTGAAATGCCACCGGTTCGCTCTGGTTCAGGCAAACCAGTGATTAAAACTACTGGTTCGGGCAAACTGGTAGTAAAAAAATGCTTTAAAAAAGAAAAAAAAAAGGTTCTGATGATTGCGCGGCACAGCTGTGATTGTCGGAACCTTTTTTAAACTTTTTAAAAGCATTTTTTTACTACTGGTTCAGGTGAGTAGGTAGTAAAAAATGCTTTAAAAAGAAAAGGAAGAAAAAGTTGGGCACATCCACCCAGGCACATGACCCCACCCACCAAGCCACTTCCACAGAACCGGTAGCAAAAAAAATTGTATTTCATCACTGGTCTGAACTACTCTCTGCAGCCATTTTCCTCACTCCTTGTTTTATAGCTATTTTCCACATTGCCACTTTGATGCCCACCAAAGATTTGGATAAAAATTGCTGTGACAAGAAACGACATTTGGGGAATGATTTTGTTTCCATAATTTACAATGATTCCGGGGAAGACTTCAAACTGGGCACCATCAAGGTAAGGAGGAAGACACGAATTGGACAAAGGCAGCTGGTGGCTTTCCGATTGGCCTGCCTCTGGGAGGGGCTTTCTGCCAGTCGATGGATGGGAGGGGGAGCTGCAACTTGCCTCTGCTGTTTGAGGCTGAGATCTTGAGCCAATCACGGCTCTTCGGAATGAAGAATGAAGTCGGTGAAAGTGCCTGTGGGGGATTTTTTTCTTTGGACTCTCCCACTCTGGGTTCTGAATCGCTTTCCTAAGTAGGTTGCCCCTCCACAGTTGCTCCAGAGAAGTGATCACTGCTCCAAGGACAAGAGACCAAAGTTTTGTGGTCCTCCTTAAGGCCGGTTCCTCCATGCTAATTCTGCTTTTCCTTTCTAGGGCCAATTCAACTTTGTTCATGTCATCATCAAACCGCTGGATTATAACTGCAACCTGCTTACTCTACAGTGCCGTAAAGGTATGCCCAGCCTTGCTCTCTTCACCCAAGTTTGCAAAAGGTGGTGTGTGTTGCAAATGCCTCATACAGGGATCCAAGAATGGGTGCTGGTTGAATGAAATGTAGTAAATGCTGGAGGGTTGAGTGGGTTGCTGGTTTCTGCTCTCACCCTGTAATTTCCTCTCTCCCAGATATGGAGGGGCTCATTGACACAAGTGTGGTGAAGATTGTCTCAGACAAAAACCTTTCATTTGTTGCCCGACAGATGGCGTTGCATGCCAATGTAAGTCTCCTTTGGGTGGGAGGATACCTTCCCTTCTGCCAGCTCTACAAGGTAGACCAGACTCAGAAAGCAAGGCCATGTAGGTCAGGACGACTTTTGCTGTAACGTTCTAGGAACTGAATCTTGCAGGTCTGAATGAGCTTCCCCCTCCCTCTCTTTAGCCTTTTGTGAACTAAGGAGGGGCTGCTTTTCTGGCCCAAACTCAAGTCTCTCTTATGCGGCCATTGCTTTGGCAGCAGTTCTTCCTCCTATCCCTCAAGGTCTCCCCCTCTGCCCTCTAGAGCTTCAAAACAGCATTGAATAAGCGGAGGGATCCTCTGGCTGGGAAGGCAAGGAAGACTTTATGGTTGCTCTGAGCACAAGATCTGCTGCCAGGAGCTGGACTCTCTTCCTTGAAGCTACGCTCCTGTGGCAGCTGACCCAGCAGAATCAGGCTCTCCCTGCAGAGCAGCTCTGGCTTGGATCACTGGGCCAGTGCCTGCCTCTGCCTCCAGGATGCCTCTTTTCATCCCAATGGGTATTGCACTGGGGTGTTTGTCAGATTGGCACGTGCTGGGTTGGCTTATTCCAGTCAGGAGAGCCCCTCCACTCAGGTGTGCTTCACAGGGCCTCCTCCTCATCTCTCTCTACTCAGATGGCGTCTCTGGTCCATCACAGCCGCTCCAACCCCACTGACACCTATCCCTCGAAGTGGATTGCTCGGCTGCGCCACATCAAGCGGCTCCGGCACAGGGTGAGTAAGGGACCCTCTTTCCTCCTTTTGAGCAGCCACTCGCTTCTTCCAAACAGCCGGTGATATCTGAAGCAGGTAGGGGAGCCATCAAGACTTGTTTCTTCACAAAAGGCAAACATGTCCTGCGAGAAGCACGTTTTCTAGACCTCTTGGAACCCAGTCTTGAATTACTCACTTTTAGCCCAAACCTGGGTAGCTCAGACAGTGACTCTGGATGGCATACAGAAATCAAACCCAAAGTTATATGCAATAGCTCGGGATGCCCAAGACCAACAGTGCACCTGAGCCATAAAGACCAGCCTAGCAGCAGGTGTGGGGCAGCAGCTGGGTCTTTGGGAGAAGCTACCTGGGCATGGGCTGCCATGGATGGTGCCTTTGCAATCAACATCTCTTTCTTCCAGATCCGAGAAGAAACCCAGTTCCAAGAGGCCGGTTTCCCCACCGTGCATCCTCCAGTCCCTACGAAAGCCTCCACCCGGGTCCCCCAGGACCCGGCCCCCACCTACGAAACTGGACAGAGGAAGCGCTTGATCTCCTCCGTGGACGACTTCACAGAGTTCGTGTAGGGCAAAGGTTGCCCTGCCACAACCTCTCTGGCGCAAAGCAGCTCCAGCCTCCAGCTGCAGTCATTTCGGCCTCTTCTCAGCCCATGAATTGAGATTGCAGCTTTGTGCTGCCTTGAAGGCTGCTGGCCTGACACACAACTTTTGTGGGTTTTTCTAACCACCAGTTCTGTAATCAAGCTTTTTAAAGTGAATGAAGGCACAGCTCAGATTTATGGTTTGTTTGAAATGGCAGAAGGAAAATCAGCAACCTGACATTAATGTCCCCCAAGGCCTCTAATCTCCCGGTAGAGTTCCATGAAATGTGCCTGTGGTGTTACTTCCACCTGTTGGGGAGAGTTTGGTCTTGCAGGAGCTGGGGAGCCCTTGGTCTTCAGAGGAAAGCCAATATGAAAATGAAATGAAATGAAAATAAATGAAATAGGGTAAATGTGGGTGGTTCATTATTGAAGCCGAGCTTCGGGAGGCATTTGGGGCTGATCACGTTTGCTTAAATCTGTCCCAAGTGTTGAGAGTAAAACGTGCATTGAATTTAGTGTTTTCTGCGGGAGCCGGCAGCTCCCTTTTAACAGGCTACGAGGCCAGCAGGAAATGTAAGCGTTTTCCTGAAGCAAGAATGTCTGTCTCTCTCTCGAGTTCAGCGGTCAGAGGCCCTTCTCTGGTTCAGACTGCCTTGGGTATTCATATAAAAGTAGGAAAAGTTCTGATGCTTTTTCCCAAAGGGGGGAGATTTGGGGGCAATAAAACCTCATTCTGCTGTATTGCTTTCCTTGTCTCTTGCCTTTCCTTCAATGGGGGGAGGGGAGGTAAATCAATTGGTGGCACCTGGGCTGTCATTACTTCTCCAGGCCCCCTTTCAGGTGGGGTCCTAGCTGCCAACCTCAGCCTCCCTTTGTGCGTGAATCAGGCAGGCCCATTAAAATGCTCATCCTGAGAATTGGAAGGAGAGATAAAGAAAAAAGAACAGTTGCTCATAAAAAACCCAACAGATGAAAAACTACAAGGAATTATAAAACTTTTGAAAGACCAATTTCAAATGCTTACAGTGGAACAAGCAGCAACTAATTTACAATTTGCGAAACATAATACATTTTGCAACGCTAATAAGCCGGGCAGGTGGTTAGCTTACATACTGAGGAAACAACAGAGTACTCGGACTATTGGCAGTATTGAGTATGGAGGGAAGGAAGTTTTTCAACAAAGACTAATTAAAGAAGCCTTCTTAGATTATTATACCAAATTATATGCCAAAGATGATATACAGAATGAACTTAAATATCTAGAAGAAAGGAGAGTTATGAAAATTTCTAGTGATCAAAAGGAAAGAACAAGTTTACCAATAACAGCTGAGGAGATTATTGTTGCTATTAAACAACTGAAAACAGCTAAAGCTCCAGGAACGGATGGTTTAACTGCGGTGTATTATAAAACTTTACAAGCAGAAATGATTGAACATCTTAAAGACTTATTTTGTAGCATACAACAAGGGGGTAAAATACCCCCTTCATGGAAAGCAGCTTTTGTTTCTTTGATACCGAAAGAGGAAGTAGGTTCTACAAAACCGGAAAATTTTAGACCAATATCTCTCCTGAGTACGGATTATAAAATTTTTGCAAAAGTACTAGCCAACAGACTAATGCCAGTTATTCAAGAGGTGATTCATCATGATCAAGCAGGATTTATAGAAGGCAGATACATGAAGGATAATGTGAGGCAAATTATAGATTTATTGGAATATCTTGAGAAGAATAAACAGATCTCTGCAGTGCTGGTGTTTTTGGATGCGGAGAAGGCCTTTGATCGAGTGAACTGGAACTTTCTATTAAAGACTTTAAGAAAGATGGATTTTGGGGATCAGTTCGTGCAGGCGGTTTCAGCAATTTATCAAGAGCAAACAGCACAAATTATCATTAATGGAAGTTTAACTACAAACTTCAGTATAGAAAAAGGCACAAGACAAGGTTGTCCATTATCCCCGTTGTTTATTTTAACTCTAGAAGTCTTGTTGAACACAATACGGGACTCGAGCACTTTGAATGGAATAGTTATAAGGCAAGAGGATTACAGAACAAGGGCATTTGCAGATGATCTGGTTGTAACTCTAACACGGCCGATGGAATCAATAATTCAGGTGAAAAACATTATAGAAGAATATGGTATGGTATCAGGATTTAGACTGGTATCAGAAAAAAACCAAGATGATAGTTAAAAATATGACAGAAGATCAAAAGAAGGAACTTGAAAGGAAGGCAGGTTTTGAAATAGTACCAAAGGTGAGATATCTAGGAGTTCAAGTTGCAGATTCAAATATAAAACTGTTCCAAAACAATTATGAGGTGTTGTGGCGAAAGGTGCAAAAGGATATGGAAACCTGGAAAAAACTGCAGCTGTCTCTACTTGGAAGAATAGCAGCAGTTAAAATGAATGTTCTACCTAGATTTTTATTTTTGTTTCAAATGATTCCGGTGCTTAAAAGTGATAAACAGCTGATGGAATGGCAAAAAGGAGTGAATAAGTTTGTTTGGAATGAGAAAAAGCCAAGAGTTAAATTGAAAATTATGCAAGATGTTCGTGAAAGGGGTGGTCTTAAACTTCCAAACCTACGATTGTACTATGAAGCAGCAGCGTTGACACAAGCAAGTGATTGGTTTGGAAGGACAAAGACTGGAATATTGAATATAGAGAGTTATGATCTTGAACTTGGTTGGCATGCATATTTATTCTATGAAAATAAAGTGGATAAAGTATTCAACAGCCATATGCTTAGAAACTCCTTGATGAGAGTATGGAAGAAGCACCGGTTCAAATGGGATTATAAAATACCGTTGTGGTTGGATCTTGGTCATATCATACGGAATATAAATATAAAGTCACTCGGGGGAGTTTTATACAAAGAAGTACTTTTTAATGATGGGGGCAGATGGCAATTAAAGACATTAAACACACTGTTGGAAGAAGGGATTAATTTAACTTGGTTACAGTATAATCAACTTCAACTGAGATGGAGAGAAAATCAAAAAACTGGTTTAATGTTGCATGAAGAAGAATTGGTTAGACAGATAAAAGAGAGAGGCCCAATGTATATCAAGAGGGTTTATAATGTTTTGTTAGAAAGAGACTCAGAAAATGAATTGGTTAAAGATTGTATGATAAAATGGGCACAAAATTTTGCAGAACCAGTTATGATGGAAACGTGGGAAAAAATATGGGTCCAGAATGTTAAATTTACGCAGTCACAGAATTTGAGGGAAAATTTTTATAAAATGTTTTATAGGTGGCATTTAGATCCTAAGAAATTGTCGTGCATGTATCCTAATGTTCAACCAAAATGTTAGAGATGTGATTGTTTGGATGCTACATAATATCATATATGGTGAACTTGCAAGAAAGTGAAGGCTTTCTGGATAAAAATTTGGTGGGTTATGCAAAATGTTATGAAGAAAAAACTCAAATTTTCTCCTCAATTGTTTTTATTGGGCATAGTTAAGGGTTTTTCAATGGGTGAAACAAAATTGATATTGTATATGGTGACAGCAGCTAGGTTACTGATTGGTCAATACTGGAAAAGGGATGTTTTGCCTACTATTGAAGAATGGACTTTGAAGGTGGCCAGTTTTGCAGAAATGGTGAAGATATCAGCATACTTAAAAGAACGGACTCAAGAGACTTATGCATGGGAGTGGAAGAAATGGATAGATTATGTGCAGAATAAATATCAAACTAGGAAGTACCAGATAGCTTTTAGTTGAATGTTGTGTAGAAATGTATAGTACACGGGGGGGGGGGGAATAGAAGGGCTGTAAACTATGATATAATATGATTTGGATTTGGATTTGACCTTGGGGAAGTCATGGGAGGAGGGGAGGGTTAGGGAGGGGAAGGGGGGGGAAATGGGAAAATTTGTATTTGTAAAACTTTTTCAATAAAAAAAAAAAAAACGCTCATCCTGTAGGTAGCGAGGAGTCGCCCTTCAGGATCCTCCGCCCTCCATGGGACAAAGGGAGCCTGGGGTGGTTCTGGTGCCCATCATTTTCTTATTGGAATGATAAAATCCTGGAGTTGGAATCCCCAAATCATCAGACAAACGGCTCTTTTGCCCAAATAACTTGTGAAGTTGTAAAGTGGGTCATCATGTGACCGACCTCAATTTATAACGTTTTCTTTGTGGCAGACCTTAAACAAACCCGTTGTTCATTATGGGGCACTTTTGCCCCAAACCAGAAGTAAACGCCTGTTTTCATCAAAAATATGAATCGCAGCCATGTGACTGGGGGATGCTGTAGATGGCCATAAATGCAGGTTGGTTACGGAGCACCCATAATGCAGCCATGTGAATTGGGGTGGGGGGGAGGAATGGGGGACTGGCTGTCAGAACTTGGAACCGGGTCGAAAGGGCCTTTAGGGAGGCCCATTACAGCTTTGAATGTTTGCCAGAGTTGAGGGTTCCCTGGATCACGCACAAAGCTTTTTTCAACACAATTGAGATAAAGGTTTGGTTCCCAGCACTTATACAAGAGTCCTCAAGGTACGATGGATGGAGCCTGCCCGTTACAGTTGCAGAATGTTCCCCATCCCTGCTCTCCCTGATGTCCTTCAATGAACGAACATCATTTGCAAAATCTTGGTAGAAGCTATTTCCGGGCAGGTTCCACTTAATGGTCTCCATCCCACTTAGTAAGAGAGACTCCTGGCTCATTGCCTTTCCAAGAGTATGTACTTCACTGAAAGCAAAAGTGATTACAGAAGGAGTGAAGTGGAATCTGCCTGCTTGGCACAAAAGATGCAATTAACTTTCTCCCCTGGCCAACCCCGTTGTCAGTCAGTGTCCAATTAAAAGTCCTCTGCTGGTTTAGGTAATGGATCCCTGTTGGCACCTTCTCCATCTCGGCTTTTTTTGGCTTTCTGTTCGACTGACGCGTTTCACTTTCTGGGCTGGCACGGCTTGCCTCCCAAACTGCCCTCCTTTCCTCCCGCATCCCAGTCTCTTCCCTCCCTCCACTGCTCCTCACTGCTAATGCCCATTTTACAGTAGGCTTTGCGCTCCTATGAAAATCTGAGGCGGTGATGCTAGCGCTGGGGAGCGGCTGCAAATGCCAATGAAGCTTTGCTCACTTGCTCACCGCTTGACTCCAGCTGTGTGGCCTAGTTAGGGTTAGGCACAGACCTGTCCTGGGAGTTGGGAACCTCTGGCATAGACCATTTCATCCTAGAAGCTGACAGCATTGATCCCCACTCCTTCCTCTCCCCCATCTCAGCACAAGGAGCTTTATTATAATCTTCCAGAACTGGCGACACCAACGTTTCTCTCTCAAAAAGAAGTTCACAGGCGGGATCCGGTCAAGAAACATTTTGGTATAGGAAACCATGTCAGTAATTCAGATTAAAACTGATTTTTTTTACCCAAAATGAATAGCAAATCTGTTTCTTGTGGTCCAGAAGGAAATGTATCCCCCAAAGTCAGTAACAGACACAGAAGGTGCAGCATTGTTTGAACACTGGATCTTTATTCAAAGGTCCAAGACAAGATATTCTTCCAAGTCCCACTGAGAAAAGAAGGGCCACAGCAGCACCAGCAGGACTGTTGAATGTGTAAGGCTGTCACTCCTGCTCTTGCTGTTCCATGTTTGCGATGCCTGAATGGGGCTCCAGTTGCCATTATCCACAAAGGAGCGGAGTCTGGTAGCTCAAGCCACCGTTTGCTGTCCTCACATACAAGACTCTCTGTTATGGAAGGAAGGAACACGGTTGAAGGAAGCTGCCCACGTAAAATGCAATGACTGAGCTCCCCATTTTCCTGCCAGCATAATCACAAAAAGAATTCCAAATGGATAGAACTTCTGA